>NC_136015.1:15288167-15395667 GCF_048128805.1 Centroberyx gerrardi
AAAATTCATTTTTAGCGCCTCTGAAAAACCAAATCCCAGACAAGCGGGAGATTGGTAAATGACAGACTTTGAAAAGCCCGGTCCAACATTACCATGGATTTGGTGACGGGCTGTCGAGTGGGTGCACCTAACGGCACTAAATAGCATGCTATTTCCTGGACTCATGTCAAGAGTGCGGCAGAGACTTTAACTACTGTCAAAACTGTCATAGTATACAGTTGTAAGGGAGAGAGAGGGACTGAGAGAAATAGATAGCCAAATAGAAACATATAGAGACCAGAGATAGATAGACAGATAGACAGACAGATAGATAGATAGATAGATAGATAGATAGATAGATAGATGGAAAAAGAAGAGAAAACAAAGTGATAAAGTTACAGAGGCCGAAAGACACAAACAGAGAGAGACAGGCATGCAGAGAGACAGAAGGGAGAGAGATCATTCTATTTAAGATGCTCTACTTGGTTTCAAGGGCAACTGATTCTGAAACAACAAAATATAAACCTTGTGTGTGTGTGTGTGTGTGTGTGTGTGTGTGTAGTGTTAGGCTAGGATTACAGGCACTTAGCTCACAGCGATATACTACTCTCATAGGCACAAACACACCTCTCTGCATACTGATTAGACAAAAGTGTCTTTGTGTGTGTGTGTGTGTGTGTGTGAGAGAGGGAGAGAGTGAGAAAGAGAAAGAGAGAGAGTGAGAGAGAGTGAGTGTGCGCGCCATTCTGTCCGTGTGTGTGAGTGTGTGTGTGTGTGAGTACGTTGTCAGCCCTGCAGCAACTGATAAACACAAAATAAATTCTTCCACACATTCACATATTAGCACATCAGCCATTAGCTTTTTCTGCTAATTGCCATAGAAAATTAGCATTTTTAGCTATTCGCATCTTGTGCTAATTGCCATTGGAAATTAGTATATTAGCTCTTAGTATTGTGAGCTAATTGCCAAGTAATTAAGAGGGTGTCAGCATGGCCTAGTTTTCAGAGACACCGTTCTGTAACCAAAAGGTCACGGGTTCGATCCCTGCAACAGCCAGTTGGTCCATCAGCGGTGAAGGAAACGCTTAACCATCTTAGTTAAGTCGAGTCCAAGACCAGGCCCGGTCGGGTTCGAGTCAAAAGTCTGAGGCTAGAGCAGATCAAATCCAATTCAAAACCAAGACAGGAATAGCCAATACAGCATCTGCATTTCTTTCCATATGCAAGAGTAATGATAAAGAAGTTTCTTCAGGATGAACAGAGATATAGATCTATCTCCAGGAGGTGTGCACTATACCCTTCATCATACAACTAATCAATACAGAGGAGTTGACTAATTAATGCATATGAGGACCATTACATACACGTTTCTACATATGAAATCCCTTAAACTGTGTGTGGTGCTGGGGGAGAAAATTATCAATAAAATTACCCTTTTTTTTTTAATTTTTAGATAGGCAGGAAAAAGTCAAGTCAATATCAAATAGTGGCCAAGACCGAGAGAAGTTTGAGCTTGAGGCATGACACAAGTCCAAAACGTCAAAATAGTGGTCTTGACACCGGACTCAAGACCAAGAGAGGTCTCAAGTACTACAGCTCTGATATACAGTACGTCTCTATGCAAATTAACTCAGATGTAATTATACCGCGTGGAACATTGTTGCTGAGAGCTCTTGATTTTTAAAAGACAAGCAGCATTCATATTATTGAGATCAGTTTTTTTTGTTTGTTTTTTTCAAAATGCAGGGATTTTGAATCGGATTTATCCACAGGCTACGAAGAGTCCTAAGGCTCATTATTAACACCAGCGTGCTATGGATGGATGGGTTCTTGTCCTCCTCTGCTTGCACACTACACATGATGATTTGAATTACAGAATACGTGCTGTGTAATAAATTTTCCACACAACCTCTCAGCTAATTTTCAGTGTTTTCTTCTGGCCACGTATCAAGTAATATGAAAGTTTCTTTGTCACACCACGATGAACAAGCCATACCCGCCATGTTTTTAGCATTATTTGCAAATTAGAAGTAGCCTAATGGTATTGTTTTTGTTGTTGAAAAAAAATGAATAAGGAATATGAAACTGGGGATGGGTTTTTCATATGGCAGCAGAAGGGTTAGAGACATTCACATTATTGTACAAAAACAAGGAGCTACACAAGGCTAAATTCTAGCAGTAAATCTCTACCTATACCCACTCAAATAACGTCTTTATAACAAAACAAGTATTTCCATCTGAAGGCTAACATTTCACCATGCAAATGTTTTTAAGGATTTGTTATAAAGCTTGGGAAATTCAGAGACACACAAATACATTTTTCCTCCATTTAGGACCGGCCGTCATGTCTACTGTACTGTCATTGGCTGCACTCGCAAAGGTCAGTGCATGGCGGGTTCAAAGTTCAACTAATTTGAACTGCGCCCTGCATACATAAACGCAGGACTCAAAGCACGCTCAAAACCTTTCCTGCACAAAACCTTTCTTGTGCAAACGTTACGTTAGTACAAATACGGTTAACGGCCCCATTCAACAACCTTTTTGTTTATTCGTTTTTTAAGCAGCGGTCTTTGTCAACCTGTTTTGGTGTGCTGAACAAACCCCAAAGGGAGCAACAGTCAGGTGTGTGTTTATTTTTTTATTGCCTCTCATTTTGTATCAAGCACCTGGTCAGGATTTTGGATGTGCATATACTACCTCCTCCGTGCAAATGTTTTTAAACAGGCCTGGAGAACACATCATCATTTACAAGGCAAAAGAGGACTGACAACTGATTCCTGCCAATTCAAACAGGAACAGCTGGGCCTGATTCCCCTGCTGCTCAGAGCTAACAGTGCTAATGGCATGCACATCAGTGTGAAGTCTGTAGTCAAGACCACCTCAAAAAAATGTCCCTCCTCCCCACTTAAAAAGGCTGCAATATGCTTGGCACTCCGCCCTATTATGGGGACTTTTTTGGTAACTATTTTGGGCAGGAGTTGTCCCAGCAGTTTCACACTGATTACACAGTAATCTCTTGTTGCTGAGATAAATTCTGTTGTCTATTTTGCCCTAAATTTCTTTGTGTTAGTAGCAGGTAGGCTGCTCTGTTATGAAAAAGTTGTAACCAAAGCATTAAGTATGCTGCTCGACAGTTTTAATGTCATTTCAATGTGTCTCTTAGCCTTCCATAATCATCGTGGCTCCGATAAGACAGATAAACAAAGGTTGTTTACAGAGAAGGGTGATGGAAACACTGTTGTTTACAGAGCGGCTGGGGTTTGTTTGTCAACATCAGGCTTCGGGAGTTTTCATGGGGACAGAGAGGACAAATATACTCATGATACTCAGATACACACGCACATATACAGCAGATACATAGAAAGAGATAGGGATTCAAGCACACAGTAACAGTTACACACACACTTTTACATGCTTGGACACAAATGCACACACACACACTTAAATATGCATGTATTTGTTTACACATGCACACAAGCATAGAAATCCACATAAACACAGACATAGACCTATATACAAAGAAAAATACATGCAATCACACACACAGACTAACAAACAGACACACACACACACACACACACACACACGGTATATGCATGCACACAGACAGAAATAGATGTTTGTTAACATTGGGTTTCAACATTTTATTGAGAACAGACACACACACAAACACACACACACACACACAAACACACACACTTGGGCAGTATTACAGGACAGCCTCATATTTCTATACACCCAATATACACAATATTCCAAAGCTACAGGGGGGATTCTTCTGACCATATTGAATCGAACTAACAAGATCATCAATATCAACACCAGAACTTTTGCCCTAACTAGACAATCAATAGTTCACATCTAACTAATATTTATCATTATTCTGACTTGACAATCTTTATTCAATACTCAGTCAATATCAGAACCTTAATGTGAACAAGACGATCAATAGTTTGTCTCCAATCTATACTTACATTGAGCCTAACGAGAAAGTCAATAATCAATTTCCAACTAGTACCATGTATTGGTTGATCAAATACAGAATGTACTCTCAGTATCCACTTGTATCCTCAGTATCCGCGGGTCCTACAGCCAGGTAGGAGCAGCTTTTGTCTCCAGAACAGTCTGAATTCTTCAAGGCATGGAACCAACAAGGTGCTGGACTTAATAGCGTCATGCAGTTCCTGAAGATTTTTCGGCAGCGCATTCATGCAAAGCACGTCCATGTTCGGCAGCACATTTATGTTGCAAACATCCCGTTCCACCTAATTCCTAAGAGGAGGCGTGCTGTATTGGATTGTGCACGCCATTAGAGTGAACTAACATCACTGCCATTTTCCTGGAGCCATCTGGAGATGATACATGTTTTGTGATATGATGCATTATCCTGCTGGAAGGATCAATCTGAAAAAACCTAGTAATTTTGACTGTGGCCATGAAGGGATGCACCTGGTCAGAAACAATGCCTAGGTACACGGTGGCATTTAAATTATGTTACATTGCATAATGGCAGCCTAATGGGGTGTAATTTGTGCCAAAAACGTTCCCCAAACCATTACACCACCACCAACAGTCTGTACCGTTTACACCAGGCAGGCTGGGTCCATGGATTCAAATTCTGACCTTGCCATCAGGATGTCACAACAGAAACTGGGATTTATTGGACCAGGTGATGTTTTTCCACTCTTCAGTGGTTTTGATGATCACATGCCTACTGTAGCCTCATCTTTTTCTTAGCTGAGAGGAGTGGAAACCGGCTGCTGTAGCCCCTCCACTTCAAGGTTTTGATGGGTTGTGCCTTCTGAGATGCACGATATAGCTGTTATTTGCATACTTGCGGCCCACCCGTTAGCTTAAAAATGTCTTGCCATTCCCCTCTGACCTCTCTGATCAATGAGGCATTTTCACCCACAGGACTGGGACTGACTGGATGTTTTCTTGGTAAACTGTAGTGCGCAAAAATCCCAGAAGGCCATCCGTTTCTAAGATGCTGGAACCTGGGTGTTTGCCACCAACGATCATATTGTACCACGTTCAAAGTCATCTTGCCCATTCTAACTTTTACTTATATACATATTGTTATTTAATCAAGGCTACCTCTTTCTGCAGTGAGCCAACTGCAGGTGATAGGCCAACTGCCCTACTGTTAGCTGGCTAGCCTAGTGGCTAAAGTTCCGATAATTTACATAATTTCTTCTTAAAAATAGCCATTGTTGTGTATCCTTAACTACAGTTATAATACATAAGTAGACACACATCAGTGATGTTCTGTGACTACTAAAATATTTATAATTCGGGGAGACTTCTAGCCAAGTAGGAGGCTGCTGCCTGACAGGCCTCACTGAGGGAACAAAAGTCCCTCGGGCGCAGGGAGAAACTGTCCACGGAGCGGTCCTGTCTCATTTCATTCTCCATTTGGTTCACATTTTGGGGAAAACAACACTGTTTTCAGATAAACATTCTTCGCCTATAACTGTAGCTCAAAAACACAGCCTTAACTAGCCTTGCTACACTTTTCACTGACTGAAAACAAGTTAAAAGTGAGGAGAAAGGGCTTCACTTGCTGCCTCTTGGGAACGGTGGATAAGCTGCAGGGCTGTGTGTGTGTGTGTGTGTGTGTGTGTGTGTGTGTGCGCGCGCACGCGTGTGTGTGTGCGAGCGTGTATTGTCTCTTTTCCTCTACTGGCTTGGCTAAGCATTTTTCTCAATTTCAAGTTCTCAATCTCATTGTCCTCTTATTCAGTGATTTTGTTGTTTTGGCTAATGGCTACATTGCAAAAGCGAAATGCTGTATTCAAAATATTTTATTGATGAAAATAACCCCTCAACATCGCCAGTTGAAAAACTCACAGTGACACTGACAGCCAATCGCCGATGTCCTATTGCGTCATACATTGACACAGCCCTAATGTACAGTCTATTGTATGTCTTGCACTGACGTTTTTGCACTGTACGTGAGATCTTGTTGTTCCTGTTTCTGCAGGTACTGGTACCTGATTCTGGTATTGGGCTGCTTAGGCCGCTATTGTGACTCCTCATGCTGTCAGAAAACAATGAGCTCGATGAAAAACACTGACTTCGGACAGGGCCGGTATAACACCTTGAGTTATCGACAACATCAAGACAAGTTATTAAAAGTTCTGCTCCAGGCTGTATGTCTCAACGTGTCTGCTCTCCTCTCAGCATAAAACCACAACCACATTATCAGCCAGGCAGCTGGAAGGGACGCATGATAAGCATGGGAAACCTCAACACAGTGACTTCGGTATATAGGACAAAGTTAATTCAGCAACAAAATAACTACAGAGCAATAGATAGCACATTTACCTCCAGCCAAGGCATCAGCCAGACTGAATCAAACACTACCAGTAACCCTTGCATTATCCCCCAAGGGCCAACCATATCGTTCTGAACAATAAATAGGTTACTGCTGTTAATACCATTAATACTCCTTAAAAGGTCATTTTTGCACAGCAGTAGAGTTTTGTAATTTTCTTCAGTTCAAAATGAAAGCCATTGCCTGAATAGCCTAATACTTTTCCCACTCCTAATTACCTGTGAAACATTTATACATATTATTTCAAACTATGAAATTATAAGTGTCCCGATGATTATGTAAACAATGACCACATAACCAGGAGCATCACAGATGTTAGCCAGCGATCTATGTCTATGATTATCTTAACAAATTAGATGAAAAAATTTGACTTTAATCACACAATGAAAGTAGTATCTCAGGAGCCAGCATGATTATTTTGTAAACCTGATTTGTATTCTTTTAATTTATATACTGTACTTTCATTACACTTTGTACACAGACGTACTTCAGTGTCATTGTTGTGCTGTGATCATCAAACATTTTGTTTGCCACCCAACAGTTTAACATGGGTAAAAGAAGATACTAAACAGTGACTTCATGTCACTAATGTATAATATTTGGACTAACCGATTGCATTGGTGAACAGTTTTATTGCAGATGTGCTAGAATAAACGGCAAATTTTAGAAAATCCAAGTAGATAAGTAAAATGTGTTCAGGCTAATCACAATAAGGTAATCATTAATAATCAACACAATACATAAGAGAACACCAAGTTCAATGCGAAATGTCCCTTGTTTTATTCCAGCAGCTTCCTTTCTTCAGTCTGAGAGATCATCATTGTTTACTGCTTATTTTTAATATCTCTAGATGTTCAAATGTGGGGTAAGAACGATCTGATTTTTTTAATGTCAAAGATTAATTTTTCTGACAAAAACAGAAAATTGACCTGCAGTGCCCAAAATGAGAACAAAGACTCTGAGCTATGGCAGGCTGGTGCAGTGAAAGCTTTAGTTTACTGCAGCATGTTACAAATAGGTTTTATGCAGCCACCAACTGAGAATCTCTGTGAAACGTATGTGCATACATGAACAGTTACCAACAGGATTTATCAGTGATAAGTCCCCATGCTGTGTGTCCCCATGCTGTGCTCCCAGGTATCCTGCTGTCCTTTCAACATAATCACAAGCATACACACACACACACACACACACACACACACACACACAAACGCTGGTGCACACAAGCGAGCAGGCAGACGTGCACATGCATAGACACACTAACGTATTCCTAACTGCGCTTGCCTTGCCATTATTACTTCCACATTGATTACACACACACTAATATCCCTGACCATGATTACATTCAAATTGGTTACAGCAACAGCAGTGGTAGATCAATAGCCTAATTTACCATCAATCAATAACGAGCCAGAGCTATAAAATATTGTTATGACTGAACCATCTGAAAACACATGAGAAAATAATAGAAAACCATGGAGAGCAGCGAAGAGGCTAACTAGCTCAGATCAGTTAATTCCTCTGTGATATATGAGGTCCAATATTTGGGTCGCATGTAGAAAGACCACACACACACACACACACACACACACACACACACACACACATCATACTTCAAGATTGTGTGTGTTTTTTTCATTATTTATGACCATGAGATGCTGGGGGGAAAAAATCAGCCACACTTGATACACTTGAGAACAAGAGATAAAAAAGTAACACTTTATTCCTGTAATAATGTTTTCTTTTTATTACCTGTTCTTACTTTTGTTCTTACTTATTTTTATGACCTGTTCTAACTTTTTATTGCTGTACTCCAAGTGTGGTTAAATTGTTCCATAACCTCAGCTGACTACGTGACTCCAGGACCTTGGTAGAAGTGCCAGGTTGTCATATTTCATAACAGATCATATTTCTCTCCTTTAGCTCCAGAGATTTGAACCAGCATCGCACACATCCCATACACACAATTACACTCCAAATACCATCATACCCCTAGCCACACACACTCCCACCCCAGACTGTGTTTTCATGATATTTTACAGCTAGAGATAGTCAGATGTTCAGATCCTCCACCTTAGTCTACCCATTATTCTACTGGAAACAATGTTCACACAAGTCGTTTTTAGTAATCATACTATATGAATGAGGTCTAAACCTTGCGCACACCCATCCGCCCCTGAATTGCACTGTATGATATATAGATTTTTCATTTTCACAATACACTCTTAGAAATCAGGGTTCCAAAAGTGTTACTCATGGAAGGGTAAGGATCTACCGAGAACCATTTGCCTCTGAAGAACTTTTTTTGGGGGGGTTTTAGTGAGAAGGTTCCTCAAGGGTTCTTTGTTAGATAAATAGTTTTCATCAAGATCCCTTTTGATATTAAGAATGCTTTTTGGAAGAAATGGTTCTTCTGGAATCCTTAGGAGGGTGAAAGAAGATCGACAGCAGAAAATTAAATCTTTATGATTTTCTATTCTATTGTCTGTTGATTTTATTTCGACAGCAAGCTGTAAATGTCAACACCAGGCATTATTTAGTAATCCAATAACAAGTTAATTATTGAAGGACATATGCACCTTCTGACACTTTTGTGAATAAAAACAAGGTGAATTTCGGCCACTTAATGGGAAATATAATGGGCTGTTTGCTCGGATGTGGATCAAGCCTAGTCCTACTAAAAACTTTATACCAATGGAGATCTCCAGTGAAAATGAAATCTTAATAGGCTTAATCCATGTTCAAGCAAACAGCCCAATGTTTATATTTAAACAAAACAACATAAGTTCACTTGCACAGGGCATTTAAAGTACTAACCTTCAGCAGGAATTGAACTCTGACACTTAGTGGTGAAAATGCAGTGTTCTTGCCAACTGAGCCACACTGGCCAACTGAAGGTCAGTGTGGTGGGTGAGTGTTCTGAACTTTAGCAAGCACATAAGCCAAAAAAGGTTCCCTAAATAGAAAACCACTTACTTCATTTCTCACACTTGTGTTAGATGGAATTAGTAGCAAGTGAAGTTTTATACATAAAGAAAGTCACATTTTGGATTTGATTTGATTCTAGTGTTACATCACAGTGCGCTACCATGTGCCGCTGTACATATCAAGCTAACCTATCATGTTAGCTGAGTTTTAAAGTATGATGACATATTTATATAAATTGTAACTCATACAGAATTATACTTCATACGGGTTCACACACACGCACAAACACACACTTTTCAATGTACTTGTTTGCCTCATCCACCAGCACTTATATTTCAGTTTGGGAGAACTTTTGTCTCCTCGTCCTCACAGGTGATGCCTTTTTCTAAAAGTGTCCAGGCGCCATCCCAAGACTTAAATAGCGCCTCTGGTATTCTAATTGCCTAACTGCGGCTGAATTGCGGTTGACCTCATTTGGATGACAGCTGATAGTAAATCACTTGCTAAACTGGAAACAGTTGCGGCGGTTAATTTTTTTGCCCACGCTACTGATTTGCAGGTATCTCAGTAAATACAGGGGATAATGGGGAGTGTCAGAAGTTTCCAAAAGGTCTACAGAGTCACTTTGATCCAGTTGGCTCATCTTCAGAGAATCTCTTCACCTTCTTTGTCATTGCTCAGAGTTCAGAATAAAACAGATGAATCAGTAAAATTGATTTTGACTGTATTATTGGTAATTGCTACATAGATTCTGTAAAAACCATAAAGTATGAAAGGGATATTGACAGAACCCCATATAAAGGTTCAAAAAGGAACCTGTAAAACATAAAAGGATATAGGTAGAACCATCTGGAAGGGTTCCAAGAGGAACTTAAAGAATATTAAAGAATATGAAAGTTCCAAGTGGAACTCCAAAATAAACAGGGGTTCTGTGCAGAACTACCTGGATATGTTCTAGGTATAACCCCATAATAGGTAAAGGTTCTCTAATGAACCACGAGGGATGGTTCTTGTTAGAATCTCAAGAATATGTGAGGGTTCTTTGCTGAACCCTTCTTAGAGGGTTCCAGATGTAACCACTTACTTTGAGTTTTATGTGGAACCATTTAATAAGGGTTCTAGATCATGATCTAGATCAAGTCTAACCTTCAAAAACAGTTTCACCTAGAGCCCAAAAGGGTTCTCCTAACCCATTTGGTAGAACAATAATAACAGTTGTATATGACTCACCAGATGGTTGGTGGTTCGGATCCCTCTACTTCCAGGTAGTCATATTTCTCCTCCGTCTGGAAGTCTGTAAAGACGACAGAGATGGTGTCTCCAGGTTCGGCCAATAGGATCCATGTACAGTCGGCCTGGTTACCATAGTTGCCGGGGTAACCGGGACTGGTCACCACCCCACTGCCGCCCCTCACAGTGCCCCCACATGTGTCCTCAGCTGTCAATCAAATCAGAATGACAAATAGAAAACCTGGGTTAGGGAGAGGAGGAGGGACCGAGGGGCGGACTTCTTTTTTTATTGAATTTTGTTGCTTTTGGATGTTTTCTTTTGATTTTCACAGGTATTTGAGACCAGGGTGGTCAATTAACAAATGCTTCAATCAAGTCAATTAACCCAGTATTCAATTAGCAATTAAGAACAAATTCTTAATTGTTATAGGATTATTTCTCAACCAATCAAATAGATTAGAAGTCAGCCAGCCCAACGCCCCACCTCTCTCTCTCTCTATGAGGTTTAATTTTGGTATATTGTTGTCTTTGCTCTGAACAAATGTTATTTTTTTGGCTTCATTGTTAGCAATGGAAGTCTTATTAAGTATCTATAAGTCAGCTAACCATATTGTGAAAATATGGAGCTCTTAAGTTTTATTTAGTAGATATGAAATATAGTATATACATGGTAATATATGCATATACATGAAGGGTTCTTAATTTGCAGACTATTGAATTCTCCTCTGCCTTTCAGCCAGTAGGATTCATAGATCCAGGGTTTTTCTTTTAGCCAATTAGAATAAGGGGTGGGGTTTAGAGGCCAGGCTGTAATTCCTGTCACAATCAGAGCTGCCGTCCTCTCCTCCAATAGCAAAGTTAAGCTTCCCTCCAATCACAGAGCTCCGCTCTCGTCTCCTCCAATCACCTCCAAGGAACTCTAGATTTTACTACGTCCCAATTAGCTGGTTTTAGTGTCAGTCTATTAATTATTCCTCAATTGGTTTGGAAACATCAGGACCAGATGTGATGGTAGATATCTGTAATTTTCTGTCATTATCGCTCACATCTGATTGATAACACTATTGATAATTGATAGTAATACTGATTACTGTATAACAGATAAAGACACATGGATTGCGCTGTGCACACGGCATAAATTATACACATATAATTTATACAGATACACTCACAGAGAAAAACATACTACATTGGACCTTGTTGCGTCACTGGGGAATTGGTTTTGTTTTCAAGTTATTCAAAAGGACTGTGTTCAATTCACTTCATATCCTTCTCTTTTCTTTCAACTGACTTTAAAGTAGATAATCTTCAAACATGAAATACTGAAGTGAGGTTTTTCTATCCAATCTATAAATATATATATAACTTATTAATGATATAACTTTAAAAAATCTAAAAAAGGAATGCCCTATTGTTATGATACCAGTTTTAGTTTCATTTTGAATAGCATTAATCTGAAAGTGAATTGAGCTCCATCCACATATCCACTACCCCAGTGATGAAAGATACAATGTTGAACCTTTTTTTCTGAGAGCGTACAAGTCCAACTGTAAACATGGTATAAATTATACCTGTATAATTTATAGTCATACATAAAAGAGGCAATACTGTATGTAACACACTCTTAAAGCGGATATATAATTTTCTACGAACCACTGAGTGCAATTTGGGATGACACATGATTTGTATTACTCTACAACACATCATGTGTTAATAGCGTCAAGATTTGTTACGGGAAAAAAGTAACAGCATATGTGTATCCCAAACTGCACTCACTGATAAGCTGAAAAAGACACATCCTTTTTAAGAGTGTAGACAGGCGCTGTCAGGTATACATGCGCATCCGTTGGGGCTCGCCCAGGTGGCGCTTCCATAGGAGATGCATGTACAGATGACAGAGAGAGGGGAGGGACCAAGCCAGACTCCACCCACAGGGGGGGTCAAGAGAATAACTGTGGTCCACAACTCACTTAGAGCAACAAACAACCAATAGAAATGAGTAGAAACAAGTAGCAAAGGATATTAGAGATTGGAAGGGACAGAGTGAAGTGAGTAGAGACAGGAGACAAGTAGAAATTAACAGAAAAAAGGTAACGGATGAATAGAAATAGATAGGAACAAATAGAAATAGATAGGAACAAATAGAAATGAGAAAAAGAGAACTAGATTGAAATAGACAGAGAAGGGTTGGTGCAACTGCAAATTGTATTGGGGAGGAAACAAGAGAAACAGGATGAAACAAAATAAGTAGAATGAATTCAAACTGATACAGTCTGAGTCAGGCTGTGCTTTTTTTCAATAGATCAGTACATGCAGTTGGGGACGATGCATGTGCTGCGCTACTTTCCAAGAAAAATGTCTTCATAGGAATACATATCGTGTCAGTGTGCTATTGACACTCGCTATCGTCCATCACATGTTGTGCATTGTCCCAAACTACACACTCTGATGTATTCAAAACTGAAAAACAGACAAATTCATTACTCAACCATTAGCAATTCATTGATTTAAACAGAGAGTAAAATAGGACATTGAGACAGACAGACTGACAGACAGACAAACAGACAGACAGTCAGTCAGGCGGCTATCCAGCCAGCCAGCCAGCCAGCTAGACAGACAGACAGACAGACAGACAGACAGACAGACAGACATTGGCAGACAAACCATTCAGTTGGCGAGAGACAGACATTCACTCCATAGCTAGACAGAGAGAGATGTGTGCAAATGACCCAACACCCTGAACCAAGGCCTGCTGAGACCCCATCAACTTTACAGGAGAGCTATGTAGCAACAGTGTGTGTTTGTGTGTGTGTGTGTGTGTGCCTGCACTGTGCGTGTGCGTATGTGTCCACACCATGGGAGACAGTGCTGCTTGCAGGATGACAGCTGTCACAGGTTCATCATGACAACAGGAGGTCCACAGGCACTGGGGCACACACACACACACACACACACACACACACACACACACACACGCACGCACGCACACACACACGCACAAAACCCCTCCAGTCTATTGATGTGACAGTGACAGGTGACAGACAGGTGGAAAGGCCCTCAAGGTGGACTGATGGTTGGCTTTTATGAAAAAAAGAAAATAAACTTGTAAAAAAAAAAAAAAAAAAGGAGTGAGCATTCCAGCCTTCTTATGCATTCTTATGTGCAGTGGACCTTTGGTGAATTTGACAATACTAGTGCAGTGCCCGTTCGCCCCGCTGCTGCACAGAGCGCTGTTCGCCCCGCCCCGCTGCTGCACAGAGCGCTGTTCGCCCCGCCCCGCTGCTGCACAGAGCGCTGTTCGCTTGTTTATTCAAAGTTTATTAATATTGAACGTGTCGCACGTCCTTGGGTCCCCAGCAATACACCCGCCAAGTGTGAAGTAGATCGGACGAACGGTTCTCGAGATATGCGAAGGACACACAGACAGACAGACACAGATTCCTTGCTTTATAGTATGATGACGATGATGATGATGGTGTAGCATTAGCGGCCTTCAGCCACGGTTTGCCCGTTGCTTCTCAAACTCTGCTCCTCGGTCCACTGTGGGTGCCTTGTACGTCAAGTGGCCCCTTGCATTCTAGCATAAAAATTATTTATTTTTATCATTAGTTTGAATATAAGCAGGTTTGAATTTTGATGTAAATGGTTTCTGACAAAGCTATCACATACCCCCCCCTCCCCCCTTGCCCGGACCAAAAGTTTGTAGGAAATGGGAAAGGCGTGTGGGAAACCCTATGTGATAATTCTAGATGACACATGATGCAATTAGGATCCTCACTAATTGCATTGTGTGTCATCTAGTAATGGCAGGGCCGTACAGAGACTGCATCACAGGCAGCGGCTCAAATAAAAAGTGACAGTCATAGCGTGTGCACAGGGGGGGTGATACATTTAGATATACCTATACATAGATTAAATTCTGTGTGTAATGTACATGCATTGGATTTGACATGGAATTACTGCATGCTGTGGGTGGTAATTTTTTCAGATTACCAGTTGTCAATAACTCCAGTGTTTCCCACAGAATTCGAATGTATTTGTGGTGGTAGGTGGGTTGGCAACGGGGGAGGGATGAGTGCCTTTTTATTCTTGTATTCTCTTGTATTGTCAATATATAGGCTAATATCAATAAAGGATCCCATTACCTGGATGGCTGAAAAATTATCTAATGTACTCCATTTTAAATAGTTGCATTTGTCGAACAAATAACTAACCTGTATATATCTAAAGTACTTTGTGTCAAAGATAACATAACTTAAAAATATAAACAGTGTTCTGTTTGTTGCTTGCTTTTGTCTACAAGGTGAAGAATAGAAATGAGACTCCTTTTACAGAGAAATCTGCTTTTCTGCCCCTCTGCCCTGCTGCATCTCTCTGTGCTGTCAGTCTCTCCTGTATCTTTACATCGTTAAATTACAAGTCTTTGACATTATTATCTACTCTGTTTTACTGCTCAGCAGCTCCTCTGGTCCAGACTGTCCTGCTCCTCCTCAGGACCAGTCCTTTTCCTTCTTTGAAAATATTTTTCAATATTAATCTGGATTGAGGGAGCAAACATTCAGAGTCAGAGTTAAAAAGTTAATATTAACGTTATCAGTCCACTCAGTAGATACTGACTAGCAGCTAGGCTATACAGCGTGCTAATCTCGGAAACTCAGCTGTATTCCGAGTAACGGTGAGAGAGCGAGTGAGCGAGAGAGAGAGAGAGACAGAGACTGAGCTACAGAGAGAGAGAGGGGGAGCAACAGAGAGAGCAAGCGAGAGAGAGAGCGAGAGACAGAGAAAGAGAGAGAGCGAGAGAGAGAGATCGTGTGGAGCAATTAGGGGCTGAGCGAATCAAAGTGCTACACGCAGTTCTATGATTAAATAGTGAAAAAAAAAAGAAAATTTGTGGTGGTCAGTGCTGATATTGTGGTGGCCCGCCACAAAGTTTTCTATGTGTGGGAAACCCTGGAGGGGTAAGTTAGAGCGAGGGGAGATTGTCCACTAGTTAATCGATCACGGATGGCGTCGTTCTCTCGGACGGATAAAAAAGTAAAAATAAAAAATGCTAAAATGGGTCGCCAAATATACGGCGATATATTTGGTGGCCGTTAATATACCTGGGCATGTAATGAGACCTGCAGTAAGTACAGACAGTACAGAGAGCTCACTCCTGCCTCCTGTCTCCACCTCTTCACTTTCTGATCACTTTAGGGTCCCATCTCTTCCCTATCTGTCTCAGCTACAGTACATGTTTAACTGAATATGTCACTTGTAACACAATATTCTTAACAGTCAATTTGTTTCCTTATTATCAGCGGCAGTCCTATTGTAATTGAATTATCTTCTCTGTGATATTTCAAGTATAGCTTGCTTTCTGCTATATTGTATAGTATAAAATACATTATAGTTATTGTTTTCATGTTAATGTTATTGTCAAATGCATTTTTCTCATTTTGGGATACCTCACCATCTGAACTAAACCGGAGCCCTGGAATTGCATTATACTGTATATGACTCAGAACTGATTAGCTTATAGCAGAGACATTTAAATCTGATCAACATTTAAATTAATCTGTGGCTGAGGACTAGTGATAGTTTGCTAACAGCCACAGCAAGCCTTAGATCATTCCATGAATTGAGTTTTGTTGAGATATCCTCCATTTTGTGTGAAACCTGCTGTTACAAAATCATTGTTAGTGTGAAAAAACTGTAAAGAAATGATGGTACTTTTTAAAACACAGTACTGTAGGTGCCCCCCACCCCCAAAAATGCAGTCCCCCTCTGGGCTAATCAGTAACACAAATATGTGAACATGTTTTGGCCTGTAATTGTAGCACCCTACATGGGCTAATCAGTGTAATTTGGAAAAGGCAACGGTGAGATGCATAATTTCCCCAAGTTTCATCAAAATTCGATCAGCGGTGTCTGAGATATCACAAGTGACGGACGGACAAACAAGCAGACGAACAAATGGAAGGTGACCGATTCATAATTCCCCCCCACCCCCAAATTCATCACAGGGTACAACTGGAGTAAATCTATAGGTAAGTGAGGGCTTTGCTATCTGGCTGCTCGGCTCTCTGTTCTCTGCTCTTATTTCAGATGGCAACCTGGGGAGGCTGAACTCATGCTCATGCCCTAACGCAGTGACCCGCAGGAGGAGGGAAAGCGTGTGTGTGGAGGAGGGTGTTATGCGTGTTAGTTTGGGTGTGAGTCTCTCTCTCTGTGTGTGTGTGTGTGTGTGTGTGTGTGTGAGAGAGAGAGAGAGAGAGAGAAAGAGAGGGGTAGTGTTGGCCATGTTGCCTTCACTTCTTATCAGATCAGTGAGCTAGTGTTGCCCTTTTCTTTGCCTTTCCCTCCCTCTGCCTCTCTCTAGTTGTTGAAGCACTATCTCTCTTTTGCTCTCCTGCTGTTCTCTCCTCGCTCTGTGCGACTCCCCTCCCCTCCTCTGCCTCTTTATTATTATTATTATTATTATTATTATTGCTATTATTATATAACAGCCCATCCCCACCTCTTCTCTCCTCTCATCTTTGCTCCTTATCCTCTCCCTCCCTCTCTCTCTTCCCCTCTGCATGCCTCCTTCTCTCTCTCCCTCCCTCCTTATTCAATCCCTCGCCTCTCACCCTCCATCCCTCCCTCCCCATCTCACCCTCCCTCCCTCCCTCGTTTTCTCTCATGGCCCTGGGTGCTTTGATCACTCGTTCTTAGCCTCCTTATCCTCCCTCCCTCTCTCCCATCCGTTCATCCCCTCTTCCCCACTGTGCTGTCATCAATATCGCAGTCATCTGAGGATTCCTTCTTTATCCCTCTCTGTCTCACTGTGTCTTTCTTTAAGATCTTACTCTCTCTGCATCTCCCTCTCTCTCTCCTCTCTCTCTGTCTCGCTCTCTTTCTCTCTGCTGATTGATTTTATGTTTAATGGTTTTTCTGGCCTCATCTCTTTCTCTCCTCTCTTTTCCACTCATCCATACTTCTCTCCTTCACTCCCTATTTCCTTCCCTCTGTCCCATAACTCCATCCCTTTCCTGCATCCCTGTGATAGGCAGATCGCTATCACATTCACACGCACACGCGCACGCACACCCTCTCTCTCTCTCTCTCTCTCTCTCTCTCTCTCACACACACACACACACACACACACGCATAGACTTCAATCACAGAAGGCCCAGTGTGCTGTCAGCCTCTAAGGATTATGGGCCATCTACATCATCCTCTCCTCTCCTCTGTCTCCAGGCTGTATCCATCCATCCCTTCTGCTCTCCTATCTACATCGACCCACCCATCCATCAACCTCTTGCCCTCCATATACTGTAAACCCATATACATACAGGCCTCTTTCTCCCTCATCCCTCCCTCTATCCCTCCGTCTACCTGCCATGAATGAGTGAATAGACGGGAGGACTGTTAAACGCGTGCACACCAATGGCCCATGCACATATTGGCAATGAATTTCCTCATGGTACACTGGTCCAGGGCATTACTGGACACTCATCACGCCTCCTCTGCAGCTGCACTGTAAGCCATGCTGCCTGAATGCACTTGCGGTTTCAATGTGACTTTTATCATCCAATCACGCCAGGATGCATTAAGTGACAGTTCTGGATGCATGAAAAATCGGACCTTGCTGACGTTGCGATCAGATCTTCACAATAAGTAATGGGAGTGGTCAGCCTCGCATTGTGATCGGTATTTGACGCCACCCAGCCACAATGCGAACACAAGCAACATAAAGAGAGAGGTGTATACTGGAAAATTGTCATGCAGTTTATCATCTTTATTTTGTCATAAATACTGTTCCTTTCATCTGATTGGCATAAGGCTTCATGACGTCCTCAAGACAAATACAAAAAATAGTGGTCACCCCGTTTGTTGAATTTGTGTTTTTGTTTTGAATGAGACCTGAGACACCAGGTGAATGTAATCAACTACCAGGTAGAGTAGAAAACCAGCAGCGCTCTGGTACTCAAGGACCAGGATTGAGAACCACTGACATAATGAATATAGAAATTAATTTAGCACAACCTAAGGGTTAAAGAAATACAGCCACAGGAGATGCATAACAGACATTTTCAGGGCAAGTGTGCACATACAGAGATGTGATCTACATGCAATCGGGTCTTTAAGATCACATCTCAAATATTGCACTGAAATGCCACGAGCACCAATAGTGACTAAAGGCATATGTAGAGTGAAATGTATTGGCTACATTCTTTAGTATACCCTGTACTCCCCTTTTACACTGTAATATTTTTGAGACACCCCATTTTCAGTTGGAGACGCGTGGTATTCTGCTACAAATCTCTATTAAATATTAGGGAAAACACCATTCCTGTTGTTGTAATCACACGGAGAGCAAAACAACAGTTACAAAGTTAATAGAACGTTTAGGATCTTGCCATGCTGAAGGTCTCGGTTTTATTCTTGTTTTAATTGCTCTGTACATTTCCCCATTAGTTTCTGTATTCAGTTTCCTTCTATAAAGAGTAGGGTCACTCTTTGCCTTCAGAAATGCTTCAATCCTCCTTGTAATACTGTCATACAAGTTCTGTGAGTAATGGGATGTTGGACCATTCTTCAAGAAGAAAGGTCTCTGGTTCTTTGGGGGTGGAAGGAGGTGGAAACGTACCTCCAAAACTTCCCATAAAGGTTCAGTGATGTTGAGATCTGGTGACTGGGGAGGCCATGGGAGATGTTTGCCTTCAGCTGAAATCACTCTTGGATCTATTTAGTAGTGTGTATGGAATATGACGCATCATGAAAGAACAGTGTTTGCACCATCTGGTCTTGTAAAATCACTCCATATTCTTTGGCAGTTATATGACCATGCAGCAGACATTGCTGGTTAAAGGCATCCTTCATTTTTTCAAATGTCAACCCATCTGGATGTAAGAAAAAGGGTGAAAGACGACTCTTTAGACTGCATTACTTTTTTTTCACATAGCTGCGGGTTTTATCCTCCTCACACCAGGAATGCGTAGTTGTGTGTTGGCAGCCCTGCCATAAATACCAGCTTTGTGAAGCTCATGGTGTACATTTCTGTTAAGACTGTGTCACAGAGATGTTGATTCAATTCTGTGGTTATTTTTGAGGCTGCAGTTTTGTGGTGTTTAGCATCTATCCTGTTAAGCTTCCTTCTATCCCTGTCGGTGAGCTTTGACTTGCATCCACTGTTCCTCTTTGCCAGTGCAGTTTGTCTGTGTTCACCATATGTTGTCATAATTTTTTAGGATGTTCCCCTTGCCAGATTAAATTATTTTGCAGTATTTGTGACTGATGCATCTGCAATTCAGGTACCAACAATTAGGTTTGCTTTGAAAACTCACTCTAAAAGTGATGATCTTTTAAAGCTGACACATACTGGTAATTGGCATTCAGCTTAATATGACTCGCCTCTGTAGCTGCCTTTGTAATTGTGATTTAGTGACTTCAAAGTTAGGATTTTGCATATGGTGTTTCCGTTATTTTTTCCACCCTCTGTGTATTATATTTTTCTATCTCTTTTTTAGACCGTGTTGGAAGCACTTTGGTTGCTCTCCTCTGCTAGCCAGGAATACATTTAGATAAACAGGCTGATAACATGTAGAACATATGCACCCAAAACACACACTTGTACACACCCACGCATCCCAACACACACACACACACAGTGACAGTGTCAGTAACCAGGCTGACCTTCAGCTCCTCCCACCATCTGTCCACAAATCAAAGAACAGATGCTGTCTGCCAGTCAACTAACAGCCCGACATTTAAACCAATTAGGGCAGAAGAGTGATATAATGGAAGATCACCAGAAGGAGACAGAAAGAGAGAAGCCATAGATTGATATCATGATGATTCTTCTTACAGTAAGCCTTATAACCCTGTCCAATGGACTTATATTTAGATTGCTGGTAACAGACTACAGTAATATAAGATAGGGCTAATATAATATTGTGATTACTCTCACCCCATTATTGATATTATCTCAATTCTGATATCAGAGAGTGAAAACATGAGACAATACCACAGCTATTCCAGATTATGTTTTTCTGTTGTTATCACAGAACCAATTTAATCAACCAGTACAATAATGTTAATGTGATACTTCATTGATCCTGCTAGGGAAATTCTCTTCTCTCTTGCCCTGCTCCACAGTGAGGTCAGAGGTCAGAGGTCAGATACAGAACAGCACCCTGGAGCTGGTAGGGATTCAGTGTCTTGCTCAAGGACACTTCAGCAGCGTTAAAAGCTTCGGGTTGAAGGACTGTGTCCCTACTCACTATGCCACCCTGCTGCCTCAACAGGGTGAAAGTTAAACTGTAAAACACGCAGTTAGATGAAAGGAGGGGATCAGAGGAAGTCAAGAGTTTTTAAACTAAATGACAGGTAAAAGAAGAAGGAAAAGGAAAAGAAAAAAGAGAGGCATAAAGGATAACAAGTTGAGAGTAAAGGAGAAGTGAGGGGAGAAGAAAAGAAAGAGACTCTCTCCCTCCCTCTCTCTCTCTCTCTCTGACTCCAGAGCAGTATTGAGACGGATGAGTCTAGCGTTCCTGTTTTCTCATTTGGTCATTAAACAGAGTTTCTAAATTATCAACCGTGTCGACAAACTCCTAAAGTTGTGATTTATAAACCTTACCCCTCATTCTTTCTCTCTCTCTCTCTCTCTGAGAGTATACGTGTCTCACTGTGTGTCTATTTATGTGCATGCGTTTGACAGTGTGTACGTGTTGGTTCAGGTGTGTCTGTCCTTGTTTTTGTGTATGTGTGTGTGTGTGTGTGTGTGCGTGTTTATCCGTGTGTGTGTGTGTGTGTGTGTGTGTGTGTGTTAAATGTCATCCCTGACATCTTAAATAAATAGCTGCATACCAAGAGTTTAGCGCTTCACAGCTCTGTACTCTTTCTTTCTCTCCTCTCTTTGGCCATATTCACTTCTTCCCTGCTGTCTTGTTTCCTTCTCTCTCCTTTCCTCTCTTAAACACACACACACACACACACACACACTCTAGATAATTGTATGATCTAATCATACGACATCTTCAACCTTCTATTAGCAACTTCAGAAGCATGACGTGTTGAAAAAGATAACTATACCAAAAATAACTCAAGTGTTAAATGGGATTACAACAGCAGAAATTATGGCTCTCCGTCACCTCTGTTTTTCACAAACAAACACAATGGCAAATGAGATTTTAATGATTTGACCGATAGCAAAATGCCATGCATGCCGTGATGGTTGTTTCCAAAGTATGTTAGGAAATGCAGGTAGCATATTAACTTTTATTGTGTATAAAGAATAAAGGCATGTAATATAAAGATTGTTTTGGAGAGGAGACGTACAGTATAAAGAGAGACGTAAAAATGCCACACTTTGAACAGTGATGTGTCATTCTAAAAAGAGAATGATCAGATTATTGTCACCTAGATTAGTTACAATAATAAGATACTGTCACAATGGATTTGGTAGCAAAATGCCACACGTCTCTAGTGATAACGGAGTCTCTCAAAAATTCTTATGAGATGAAACTTAAAATGGCCACTTACAAATGGTTTCCGACAGGACATCTGCAGTCTATACAGACGGATCAACCACAACCATAAAGTGTGATCAGTATGTTACTCTACATCTAGTTGACATTTAACCTTTCATAATCAATATTTGGACACAGAGATGCTGATCAATATCGGTGAGAAAAAGTCAACAAGCTGAGCACAGAGCAGTAAGGCACATGTACAAACCACCTCCAGCACTCAGTCACATTAATGCCTCTCAGTTTGGTTGACCTCTTTTCTCTACCCATAATCAATATTTGGACATGAAAATGCAAATCAATATTGGCAGGAAAAGGTAACAAGTTGTGCTCCAAGTGTTCAGCTGGACCAAGACTACTCTTTCCTGTTCAATAATTACAATTTGGATCGGAATAAACAAGATGTGAAAAAAAAAAAAAGAGAAACTGTACAGTGCCAAAACCACTTCAAAACCAACCTGGTACTTCGGCCTACTTGCTTCTGTTCCATAATCTCGATTGGCATAAGAAGACACAATGACTCTATGTTGTGATGTATTATGTATAATGTCATGCAAGACACCTTTTTAAATAAATCAACAGCCAGACCAGTATAAAAGATGATCTCTATCATCAACTGGATGAACACTTCATTTCTACATCTAGTTGAATTCTACTCTTTTCTGTTCCTAAATCAGTTTTGGCGTAAGGCTGCTAATCAATAGCAACAGGAAAAGGCAATAAGGTGTGTTGAAAAGCAATAGAAACCAATCAATATTCCATCTACATATTTGTTCATTTCTCTTCCACAGTCAATGTCTGGAAATGAAAAGGTGAGCGCTTAAGCCTTGGCCGTCAATCTTCCCATCTCCAGGCAGTTGCTATGTGGTTCTCTCTAAATGCGTTTATTTTCTAGAACCTGGTTTCTCAAGCTGTGGTTTGGGACCCAAACTGGGTCATGGGACTGTGACCCTCAGTAGCCATCTCCAAAAAGAGACTTCAATGTAATTCCATCTTTCCACCAAGCTGTGGCGCTCTGCTCACGTAAAAGAACAGTGCTGTAGTCGAGAGTATAGGCAGGTATAGGTTGTATACTACGGAGCTCTGGGGAGCCACTTGGTGGAAAATAAAAAGTCAGTGTAGAAATTCACACTCTTGGTTTTGTAACGTGTGGCCACAGTTAGGCAATCTGCACTCTCAAGTTCAAAACCCGTACCCATGGTTTAACAATCTGTACTGTTTGGAAAATAATGTGCACATGTTCAGAAATCCATGCCATTAAAATACCTTTCCTACAGCAAAGAGATGATGGATAGCTAGAGATAGCCTGCACAGTATCCACAGTTGGGCAAAGCGTAAAATGTGTGACTTTTGGGATATTAATATTTAACTATGGGATGTACGGCACATGAAAAATAGTATCAAATATAATTTCATTACATTAAATTTGGAATGAAACTATCTGTAAAATAGATGCCAGAAAGATTATATTATAATGCATGGGATTTCCTGAGGCAAGTTTGCCTTATGGACGGGCAAATTTAAGACAAATCTAGAAGTTCGCCACTAACGAAAGAGGAGAGGAAATAGGTAGGGGGATGGATGGAGGGAGCACATTCATAAAAAAGTAATGACCTACAGGAGCCACCAAAGAAAGTAACACCAGCTGAAGATGATATAGCAGAAGATGATACTAATGAAAATGACAATGAGCATTTCCTTGGTTTGGATCATTGTCAATCTAACACTGCCAGAGATTGGTGAGGAACACTGCTACGCCTTACTCTGCCTGATGTAGTTTCCTAAGAATGTGATCAGACTCTCAAGGATCAAGGATGTTAATGTATTTGTTTCTAAAACTATGGGTGATACATTTCTGAAACTACGGGAGTTATTCTAGTAATTACCATGTTATCAGCACAGATCTCGTCAAGATATTAAAGATATTCAAAATGTTGTTTGTTTATGAAGATGTGTGTGTGTGTGTGTGTGTGTGTGCGTGTGTGTGTGTGTGTGTGTGTGTGTGTGTGTGTGGACTGATATAAACACATATTATGGATGCTTGATTGACCAAGACATGTCCTGCAAAACAGAGAAACGCTATGTGGTCGATGGAGAGAAAGGGAGGGAGGAGTGAGAGAAGCAGGGAGACGGGACAAGAGAGCGAAAGAGAGGGAGGAGAGAGATAAAGAGAGAGAGGAGAGAGATAAAGAGAGACAGAGATAGAAAGGAAAGACATGCAGAGACAGAAGAAGGGAGAAAGAGAGAGATGCAGCATCTATGGTGACTTTGAGCCGCTCATCCAATTAGCTATTCTTTTCATCTGTGAAAATAGATCAGCTTGGAAAGAGAGAGACAGAAAGACAAAGAGATATCTGTGATGTGCCTGTGATTATTTGCCTCTGTTTTTATCAGTATTTATGTCTTTTGTTGCTTTGTAAAGCACTTTATTATAAACCTGCTTTTTTAAAAGAGCTGCATGAATAAATTTGATTTAACTTGACCTGCGAATCAGAGAGCGAGAGAGAGAGAGAAAGAAAAAGAGAGAGAGAGAAAAAGAGAGAGGGGGGGAAGGGGAAACTGACACACACAAACACACAAAATGGTCTCTATACTGTCTGATGTACCCTCTCTGGATTTTTAATACTTTGCATAATTATTCATTTATTTATTATTTTAGAATACAGATTAATATTTTTTTAAGGATGTTTTAGGATTTTTTTCAGCTGTAACTGATCCAATTCAAAATAATTCCACATCTCCCAAATCAATACCGTTTCAGTACATACATGTATTTATTTATTTTTTTTGTTTTGACATTGACATTGTCATTGTCAATTGACATTGTGGAAACTGCCTTGGCAATGAAGTAATTGAAATTGAGACACACACACAAACACACAGAGAGACTATTTAAGAAACGTGTTCAAGAACTGTCATCTGCCTCTAATGAATGGCGAGATGAAGTTGGATTGTACTCCTCCAGTCGTAAGCTGTCATAGTAACAATGGTCCCATCTATCCATATTGCTCGACACTGTTAACTGCAGCAACTATAGAGCATTTTCAGAACAGACCTATCTATCCATACAGATGTATAGAGTTATAATTTTATACAATTTCAGATGTGATATATCCATCATACAGCTGTCATGTAATTCTGATGACTACTGATAAGTATGTGAGAGAGAGAGAGAGAGAGAGAGAGAGAGAAATGTGGGCGGAGGGGAAGACAGATGACAGACAAGAAGCGAGAGAGTATGACAGATGATTTAATGAACGACTGACTGGCTGGAAGGAAAGAAAACCAATTAGCAGATACGACAGAAGCATGAGGAGAGAGAGAAAGAGATGGAAAGAAAGGAATGAGAGAGAAGATGGATGAATATTGGATAGAGATGGATCAAGAGAGAGATTGAGAGGATTAGAGGAAAGAATAGAGATAGGGAGAGAGATAGAGAAATATGGATACAGATGAAGAGCGAGACCAAAGATGGAGGTAGAGAGATGCAGATAGAGACAAAGGAAGAGAGATGCAGATAGACAGAGAAAGAGAGATACAGATAGATGGAGAGAATTGTAGGAAAGATGGACGAAGAGATGAGTGTAGAGTAGAGGGAGGTGAACAGACAGGGATGGAGAGAGAGGTGAATGAAGTGACAAATGAAAAGTGGTTTGAATGATTTAAAGATGGCGATTGCAGATGAAATTACATGCAAAGATGGAGAGATTTCAGTACTATTCTGTGTGTGTATGTGTGTGTGTGTGTGTGTGTGTGTGTGAGAGAGAGGAAGATGAAGGACATTTTGCCAGTCTTTACTTCATCAAA
Source organism: Centroberyx gerrardi (assembly GCF_048128805.1). NCBI lineage: Eukaryota > Metazoa > Chordata > Actinopteri > Beryciformes > Berycidae > Centroberyx > Centroberyx gerrardi. The sequence continues at coordinate 15,313,944 of NC_136015.1, forward strand.
AGGCTAGTTCAGGGTTAAGATTGGAATTAGGATTAAGTCAAATCAACTTTATGTACAGTATATCCGTATATCAGTATAAAATCAGTTTGTAGCAAAGTAAGGGGGGTTACAAATACATAGGAAAAAGGTGGCAGAGCTTGGAATAGGTTTAGGTTAGGGCAAACGTTAATATTAAGGTTAGTTTAGGGTTAGGATTTGGGTTAAGGTTAGAATTCAATTAGGTTTAGGTTAGGGGTTAGGTATGTAGTGGAGAGGGTTCAATTTAAAGTTAGGGGTTAAGGAATGAATATAGTCAGTGAAGGTCCTCACAAGTATAGTCATACAAATGTCTGAGTGTTTTTGTGTGTGTGTGTGTGTGTGTGTGTGTGTGTGTGTGTACCAGGGTCAGATATTAACAGGGGCTTGGCGCAAAAATGCCCTTGAAAGTTCATAAATTGCCCATAAAATTGAAAATGAGGGGGCAAAAAATGACCCCGATAATTACGAGTCTCTGTTTTTGCATTTCACCTTGTTCACATTTTTTTTTTTTTGGTTGAAATTGGAGCCTATGACCAGGTGATTCTTTCCAGTGCATTCTGGGAGAGAAAACTGGAGCAGTCTTTGATCAGAAAACAAGCGAGTTTGCAGCCTGAAGCAGTAGAAAATGTTGGCACCACACAGCCAGCAGGAGGAGAAAGTGCCGACCAACACAAACCACTGCAGCAACAAAAACTAAAACCAGCATGATAAAAAATTCAACAGCAGGGTGAAGACGGACAGACGTTTAAACTAATCTTAATTCTACAAATTTACTTTTTATTTGCCAATATGAAGTGCAAATGTATTGTTTAATAGTTCAATGAAATTGCCTCTGAAAAGGACTAAAATCTCCCTAAAAATCAGATCAAAGGGTAAAAAAATTCAGTGTGAAAAAGAAAAATCTTACTCTGGTGTGTACATAGGTATGCATGTGTGTTTATATAAATGTGTGTGTGTGTGTGTGTGTGTGTGTATGTATGTGAGTTTGTCTGTGTGCGTGTGTGTGATATTCAGACACTGAGTGACTTTTCTTAATAGCTAAAACAACTTTTGTTCTGCTCTCTGCTCATGGTTTTGTCTCATTCTATCTCCTAAATGTTTAATGGAAACAGAGAAAATAAAGTGCTGAAAACGTTTCCTTTTACTTCTACCTGAAGCTCCTTTTCCCCATTTTTCCAATAAGTTTCATGGTTTTGTTTTTCCTCCCACTCCTTACCCTCTCTGTTTCTGACCATCAATTCAGTTTTAATTCAATGTGGTCACTGGCATGAATGTTACGCACACAGTGCTGCCAAAATATCTAGTACAAGAGAAGTCATCTTTCTCTCTCTCTGTCTTCCTTTCTCTTTTCCAGGCTCTTGTTTGTTCAATCTAATTCTCTTTCCTTCTCTCTCTCTCTCTCTCTCTCTCTCTCTCTCTCTCTCTCTTTCTTTTTTTACTAGCAAATGTTTAATCACTCCACCCTCCTCTAGGAAAGGTCCATTTCACTGGAAGCAGCTTTAAATACTCACGGATCAATGCAGGAACTGCCTCGTATCTGGATGTGTGTGCGTGTGTGTGTCAGTCTGTGTGTGTACATATGGACTGTGTGAGCGTGTGTGTGTGTGTGTTGTGTTGTGTGAGGGTCTGTGAGTTGGTGCGTGTTTGAATAATGTATGAAGCTAAAGTGCTCCTCTGGGAGAAATGCGATGCAACACACTTCTAATATCTTATTCACAACATGTCTATGTTTGAAACATGCATAGGCTAAGGAGATTTAAGTTTTCAAGCCTTGAAACTGGACATTCTAGAACCAATGTCAACATTCTGTAATGCTCGCAACATTCTGGAACCATCTTTACAGCATTAACATTCACATACTTCTACAGTTTACTGAACACTGTAGAGCCATCACATTTCTTACCCTGGCAACATTCCAGATCATTATAGAAACTTGTTTACTGTACCTTCTGGTTAACATTCTGCACACATTGTAGAACCCTTTGAATATTCTAGAACCCTATCCAGCCTATCCACACCATTATTTTGAACCAACATTTGACAGTCTTTAACTATAACAAATCTAGATGTCGCACGACATTCCATTCACTACAAGCCTGTGATCATTCTAGAACCCACTCAGCATTTTAGAACCCATACACATTCTAGAACTCTCACATGATTCTAAAACCCACTGAACATTGTAGAGCCATCAAATGATTCTGAAACCCTGGCAAAATTCTTGAACATTCTAGAACCTTCCAGTAACTTGCGACCATTCTAGAACCCGCTGGACATTTTAGAACCCTCACAACAAGCTAGAACTTTCACAACATTCTACAAACCATAAAACATCATAGTGCAATCAAAACATTCTAGACCCCTCTGGACATTCTAGAGCCCTCTACACATTTTTGAAAAACCTCTGAACATTCACAGGATTCTTGATCTCTCCAATCAGTAAGAGTTGAAAACAAAAACTATAGGTCTATTTGACACAGGGACGACAAAAAAGTCAAATAATTTGATTTGTTTTACAAAATCTCTTCAAAATTGTTAACTGTTTAGTTGTCAACTACAGGCATAGAAAAAGCCTTGTGCACTTTTGAAATCCATTTAAAATGTATGTATTGCTGTCAGCTCAGTCTGTCAATTTCAGAACAGCAAAAGTTTCTCGTTTTGCTGATACCATGCTGAGATTTAATAGGTTTGCTGTCATGAAGGGGCAACCCTTGTTTCAATTGGTATTTATTGATGTGCTTTTTAACTATGATTAGTCCATATTTCATCGTGTTTTTATCTGAACTGTGTATGTTACCACTTGGGTATTATGTTTGTGTGTATGTGTCTGTTTGTATTTGTGTTAGTGTGATAGCGTGTACATTTTAAGAACATGGATAATCGCGTTCATGTGTATTTGTGTGTATGTATTTGTGCTAAATAATGTATCTCTGTGAGTGTCAGTGTTATTGTGATGTGTCAGTGTTAGTGTGTTTGTTTTATAAACACAGCTAGTTGTATTTGTGTGCCAAACAATATGTGTGTGATAAGGGGTGTGTGTTTCCTAGTCATGCCTAGGTGAACAGCCTGATTGCCTGCTAGATTGTGAATGAGCCAGTCATGCATGTTGACTACTGATATACACACCAGCACCCTATGGAGAGTCTCTGTGCATGTGTGTGTGTGTGTGTTTGTGTATATGTTTTTGCATACATGCAAGTGCATGTATCCGTGTGTATGACAGTCTGTATGTGTACATGTGTATCTTTGTCTCTGTATCTTTGTGTCTCTATATCTGTGTGTGTGTCTGTGTGTGTGTGTGTGTCTTTAAGTAGCATGTATAATGCAGACGTGCCTAGTTGAACTAAATGGCTATATAGCCACACTAAACAAGCAAATCATGCATGGGTAGTGCTGTGTCCTCAGGGAGTATGTGTGTGTCTGCCTGAATGCATGTATGTGTGTGTTAGTTAGGATTTATACGGGTTACATACGTGAAAATGAATATGAATTACTAAATTCATGTCAGTATGGTGTAGTGTGGCATTTTCATCTATATTCGTTTAGCAGTGTAGGAAGAACACTGCCTCCACTGCTAAAGAAGTTGCGATATTTAAAAGTCATTCTAGTTGTACTATGGATCACTGTTTCCTCTACATTCATTCAGCAGTAGTGGGCTACTACTGCAGGATCATCTACCACTACCTGTAACACTAAAAGAGAAAATTATAAACACACATTTGACCCAAACATTCAGCCCATTTTCTGCAAAACACAAACAGTTAAAAGCCCAATATTTTGAATTAGTGGTTTATCATAGCAATGTGTTCTAATAAGAACTGTTAGCACTGCAGGCTGTACAACAACAAAAACTGGGACCAAAACAGGGGCAAATGCAGAACCAAAGCCAAAATGATCCCCCTTCACCACTACTACAAATCATTAAAGAAGAAATAATGGAACACTGTTCCATTTGTTATTACTGCCAAAAAGTGTAGCCCTGAAAACTGCTGATAACTTTTGGTGAACTTTATTGTTACACAACTCTCTCAGTCCACTGGTAGCTGGATCATTCCCTGTGCTTTCATTGTAAAAAGTTGAACTTATGGCTATATCTGCAGATGAAGGTGTTAAAAATTCAGCACTATAGGTGGAAGATAGTTAAAATTCTGTAATTCCACAGTGCCAACTCTTTCATCTTTATCACAGGACGTGCGCTGTTTTTAACACATGCCTGGCTGTCTCTCTATCTGTCTACCTGTGTCTGTCTGCTTTCCTGTCTATCTCTCTGTCTGTCCGTATGCCTTCTTCTCGGCCAACTATGTATCCTGTTTAATATGTGAACTCTGCGTAAAATATAATGTGAAGAGCATGAATACATTGTCGTGCATGTAACAGACTCAGCCAGTAAAGTTGTTTCTGGTCCTGTCTGTCTGTCTCTCACTTTCTCTCTCTCTCTATCTCTCTGTCAGTTACAGAATCTCTTTATGCTAAAACTACATTATGCATGCAGATAGAACGCTTAAACAGCGGTCTCCGTGGTAACCAAAAACACATCCATCATCATCACCATGACAACCAGGGATAGAGCTGTCAATCAGCACTGTCCCAAGGGAACCTGGGATAAGCCTATACACCCACGGTCGCAGAGACAAACACAGATGAGCGAACACGCTTGCATGCGCACGCGCACACACACGCACGCGCACCCAAATGAATGCACATGCACCCACACACGCACATATGCACACACACTAACACACAGACATATGCACACAGACAGTCAGATACACACACACACACACACGCACACACACAATTAAACTGTGTTGTCTAGCGTATTTACCATCACATTCGATCATCTGTCAGATTACATGCAGCTTTCTGCAAACACACACTGTCAAACACACACACACACAAATTAGAGTGGGTCATGGCCGGATCTACCATCAAGGTGACGTGCAGTAGGTGAGGGCCCTTTACCACCAGGGGGCCCCTGAGCAGAGAGCTAAAAGGAAAAAAACAGCAAACTCATAGACCAGCATCAGCAGCATCTTTGGGGAGTTAAACAGCAGCGACATAATTTTAAACCTCAAGTTGTTGTCTTTCATTTTAGCTTGTTTTGTCTCAAAAACACAAGCACCAGTGTACTACTTAGTGTTCATATTGTTTATTAATTCAGATTTAGTTATTACTTAGTTGACACCTATTCTGGGGCCCACAAGAATATAATGACAGTAGTACAGCTGGTAGTAGTTTGACTGAACTCCACTGTGAGCCGTGCTGTATTCCAAATAAACTGTCTACTAAAGCAAAAGTTTTCCCCTGAATCTCTCACTCCCTCTCGCTCACTCTTTCTCTCAGGAGCGGAAGAGTAATAAAGTTTTCCCTTCTCTCCTCTTCCTCTCTGTTTCTTGGAGACATGTCCTGGTCATAACCTTTCCCCCCATCTCTGTCTCTTTCCCACTCACTCTATCTCTCTGCATCTCTATCTCCCTCTTGCTTCCTTGCCATCCCTTCTTCTCTCTCAGATTAAACTGTCTATCCTGCTGTCCCCCTTGAAATCCCCTGTTACACACCACCTCAGGCTGTGTGCGCATGTGTGTGTGTGTGTGTGTGAGAGCCAGACACGCTAGCTGAGCATTAACCTGTCAAAGTATCTCCAAAGAGAGACAGGGGGAAAAGAGAGAGAGAGAGGGAGAGCGATACAGGAAGGGAGTGACAGAATGAGGGAGGACGGGTCAGCAGATCCAGTTCTCTATATGTTGCTAGGTAGTGGAGATGGTTCTGTTTCCATGGTAACATTGTTTCTGTTGGATCCATGACACACACTCTTACTCCCTCTATTTCTCTCTCTCTCTCTCTATCACACACACACACACACACACACACACACACACACACACACAGCACACAGAGACACATAAAGCAGAATAAGAATTAACAAGAATTTTGCATGTCTGTTGGCTTGTCAGTAGCTTGAGACACATGTACTTGGCTGACATGATGATGTATGCCTGATATTATACAATTTTAACAGCTTTCAAGGGCCCAAGGGTCAAGAAACTCACTCAAGAAACTCACATAAGAAGCCAAATGAGCTTTCAATTCAAATGAAAAAGAGAAAAGTAGTCAAAAAACAATTGTCTAGATGGCACTAAGTACAGCGTATACCTCCGCCAATGCTGCAATTGTCAATATATGTTTATTTGTTAGGATCCCCATTAGCTTTGCCCTAAAGCACAGCTAGTCTTCCTGGGGTCCACTGAACTATGCTAGTTCAACATGTTGGATTTTCACCAAAAGTTAATAATTTCTTCCATGCCGAATTACCAACTTGTTTCACTTCAGGAGATGTACATATTTACATGACTGGACCTGAAATGGGACATGAGATCTGCCTGTTCAAATTCTTCTAAGCATTTTAGTCGATTATCACAACACCACATGGCCAATCAGCTCTATATCTGTCCATTGGCCATCAGGGCTGCCCTTCTACCACTGTACCAAGTTTTGCCAGGGCCAGGGCACCGGAGAGCCATGAGTTCTCCAGTGTCCCGATGTTGTTTGATTGGGCCAATAATGGAGGGGTTGCCTCTTCTTTTGTCTGCTGATAGGCGACAAAGTTCGATGGTGTTACGTTAATCTGTTCGGAAATTCTGTGCCTTTTTGTGAGAAGCCATGCCAACTGTCACACCCCCCTTTGGCCAATCGGTGTGAAAAGTTAATCAGTTCTTCCTTGTCCCATTACCAAACTTTCCACAAAGTTTCATGCAAATCCATAACTTTTGGAGTTCTCCTGCTAACAGACAAACAGACAGATGGAACAGGGTGAAAACATAACCCCCGTCCAACTTGGCAGAGGTAAATATCTAATATCATCTTCTCTGTCTCTCCCTGAAAATTAAATTACACTTTCTACCATTATTATTATTATTATTATATCTGAAAATCACTAAGTCATTTTCCTATCATTTTATTATTTCTCTTTTATTCTGAATCCTCAAACAGCGGTACAGCTATGCAGAATCGGCCCCTGTGTGACAATGTAATTATCAAATTTGTCTGTACATACACCAGATTCTTTGTGTTGTCATGGCAGCCATGATCATTGTTCTATTGTCCGGGTAGCAGACTGTTTCGGTTGTCACAGCAGCCATGTGTATCTTATAGATGTGACTAAGCAGCCATGACTAATATTTAGTCTTTAATTCCTTCCCACCAAACAATGAGGTACATATACAGGTTACACATACGCATGCACACTCTCATACATACAAACACACACACACACACAGTTTACACATCTGCTTAAATCTGAGAATGCATGAACCGGAGTACTTATATTTTTCTTAGTATGTGCGTGCAAGCCAATCACATTTCCTCATAATCAAAAGTAAACAATTTTCTTCCTCAAACTGGTGAATAAGTATAAAGCCTACATTAAACACAAATCCAGTTTCACAGCGCATACAACACGCGTGAAACAAGGACACGGAACCTCACATACAATGGAAGGAGACAGTTATAAAGGCATACACTATTATACATTCAAATAGCAATAGCTGTGTGTGTTTGACCATTGTGGCATACAATACAGCTGCAGAGCAAATTATGGTAAGTGACCAACGGTCCAGTGGTCGAGTGCTCCGTGAGGAGGTTGTACTGAATAAAATGAGATACATGAAATAATTTATTAGACATTGCAGGCATTGTAGTTGTGCACAGTTGTGTAAAACCACTTGCATGGTGCCACAGCACACTTTGGCACCACAGAATGGTTTACAGACCAGTCTAATGGATGGTGCGGCGGGGTCCAGAGTTTGTGGGGGTTTACGCAGGGTGAGGGTGTGATGGGTGGCGTTGCCTTAATGGAACCAATACCGTCTCACTTTTTCTTTTAAAAAACAGAAGGTTGCCTGTTTGGGCCGGGTCACAAGCAATCCGTCCTGCCCTTTTCTTACACCCGGAAGAAATGCACTTCCTTTATGGAGGGCGGCTGACAGCTAATGACCCTATCCAAATATTCGTCTCTCTTTCACAAAGCCACCAAACACAATCTTTCTCGGCAGACATGTCGGGTATCATTAATTTTGCTCCTCCGTTATATCAAAAGCAATATCGGAGGCAGAGATCGTGCATTGGTCTGGTCCAAAGTTCTAAGATACAGTAAGTCAGTTGGGATGAGAGTGTTTGCTAAATGCCATGCTGTGTGTCAGAGAGAGAGAGAGAGAGAGAGAGAGAGAGAGAAGAGAAAGGGCAGGGAGAGGAGAGGAGATGAGGCAAGAGAGAGAGAGAGAGAGAGAGAGAGAGAGAGAGAGAGAGAGAGAGAGAGGAGATATACTGAAAGGGTTGGAAGGAGAAAGAGAAAGCTGTGCTGTCCTGAAAATCTATTGCACTGTTGGCCACAAGCCTTCACACACACGCACACACACACGCACACACATACACACACGCACACACACACACACACAGACACACAGACACACACACACACACAGTCAGACACCAGGACATTGTGAACATCCTGAATCGTTTAGTGGCTAAATGAGCCCCTGCTGACTACAGCACTGCCACTATACCGTATGTGTGTGTGTGTGTGTGTGTGTGTTAGAGTGTGAAAGAAAAAGTTTGTGTGTGTGTGTGTGTGTGTGTTTCTGTCTATGTGTGTCTTGCAGGCACTGTGTATGCGTACATACGTAAGTGTCTGGATGCCTCCTTGCGCGCGCGCGCGCGCGCGTGTGTGTGTGTGTGTGTGTGTGTGTGTGTGTGTGTGTGTGTAATTGTGACTACGAACATCCATCAGAGTGAGAATGTGTGCCTTTGTGTCTGCTTTACTCTGTGTGTGTGTGTGTGTGTGTGTGTGTGTGTGTGTGTTGCAGTGTCAGCAGACAATAACAAGGGAAAGAAGCCATCATGGTAAACACATTTTTAAACCAATCACATTGCAGTTAACTAAAGTACACCTGACACAAACCGACTGGCTGGCTGGCTGGCTGGTTATCTCTCTCCCTCTCCCCCTCCCTCTCTCTCTCTGTCTCTCTCTGTCTCTCTGTCTGTCTGTCTATCTATCAGGGTCTTGTCAAAATTCCATAGCTTCGATAAATAGATTTTTCAGATTTTCCCAATTGTTTTCCCGAGTGTTTTTTTTTTAAGATTATCCACTGGGTTTTGAATGGTTTCACCACCCATAACCACACAGGCGTAGGTGCCCCAAACGTGGTTGCTATCTGTGTGCTATTCATTATACCACAAAGTTAATTGTATTTGCACATGTGGTTATTGTCTGAATCGTTGTCTTCCAATGTTCTTCCAACTGTTGATGCACATCATCACACATAGAAACATGGTGACAGAGATTCCAATATCTCAGAATCCAACCTAAAAAGGGACATAATTTACCGTTGGCAGCATACTGTATTTGGGGTGTCGTATACTTGCGCCTTGTGACCTTGCACCTCCCGGACAAGGACATCAGTTTCCTCTTAGGAGAGGCTTTTTTGGCACAGCCAGTCTGGACTCTCCTCATCCATTACGAAACTGTCAGTGCGCCATGGTGGGGAGCACGCTGCTTTTAAAGGGGATGCAAGGAGCTGATTTTATTGGCCATGACTGATGCCAGCCCTTGCCACACCTACTGATAATGTATTCTTCCTAATCCAACCTCCTTTATAACCATGGGGCAGGTGTGCCACTGCTGCGCCAACATCTCCGGTCATGAAATTACCAAACTCTGCTGGTCACACCAAGTGCACTATGCTGTGAACGTGTGGCAGCACCTGCGCTTGCACCTTGATTCATGAAAACAGAGCCCTAAGGGTTTTAGAGGCACCTTTGAGGCACCCCCGGGTTTGTCAAAGCACTCCTGTAGGACCGCAAATCTGTATGGTGTTTGTCGGCTCAGCAATCGAATGTCTGCGACTGCAATAAAGCTATGATGAGCCCCTATTTAATTAAGCATTGGATAGCTTTTTGTGGTGGGTAGAATAAATAGGATGTAGGCTACATTTTCTGAATTCTTGCTGTGTAAAAGTGTGCCTTTGTTTATTGTAAATAGTTTGAGAAATTTTGTATAAAGCTGTGAGAATCCATCAAAGAAAGTAGGCTAACCGAGGGAGGTTGATTAATAAAAAATAGCTTATGATCAATATTAAAATGTTTGACACAAAACTATTTTCCTCATCTCATGTAGCTCATGAAAAAAATAATTGGTTATCTCCCCCCCCCCCCCCCCCCCCCCCACTTCACCCATCTTTATTCTAAATTTGGGCTGTAATGGTGTAGAGCTTGGACTGAATGCATTATTACAAGGAGAAGAGGCTGTGGGCAGACATGAAATGGGCTGTCGACTGGCAGTGACACCACAAACCGCAATGTAACGCTATTCTGTTACCCCGTTGAGGAAAATTTTATAGCATTACAGCCCTAGCCTTAGGGTCATGGAAGCCACTCAGCACATAAAGGACCGTGTAGACTTTTACTGCAAATAAAAACATGGAAAACACCAAAGGTTGGAGAGAGGAGGATTTCACGCGAAATAGGTAATTCACTTCTGTGTGTGCAAGAGAGTGTGAATGAGAGGGAGACATGAAACAGAGGGGAGAGAGAGAGAGAGAGAGAGAGAGTATGTAGTCGTATCAGTCTTATTTGTGAAAATGTGAGCAGTGCAGACTACTTGTAGATGAGCTACAACAGAACCCTCATCTGTCATCGTTAACCAAAGTTTAGACAGCACCCATCATCAGTATCAATATAATGACAGAAGAGAGGAAAAGGAGAGGAGAGGAGAGGAGAGGAGAGGAGAGTGCAGAGCAAGGGACGAGAGGATATGAAGGGAAAGCAGGGGAGAGAAGGGGAGGGGAGAGGAGAGAGAGAGAGCAAGGATTGAGCAGGTCTGCAGAGAAGAGATAAGAGTACTCCAAGTGTCACTACAAGACTGGTACATTGATCTGAGAGAGCGAGAGAGAGAGAGAGAGAGAGAGAGAGAGAGAGAGAGAGAGAGAGAGAGAGAGAGAGAGAAAGAGAGAGAGACTTTCATTACTGTGAACACAACATTTTGGAATATGATTTTAAATGTTGCACTATTATTATGGTTATAAATAAACATGCTGACTGCCTGCCAAATAAAAACTCACCTGGTAACCCATTCAGCGAGGGTCTTATAAAAGCTCAGCATCAGGACCACATGCTGTAGCACATATAGGAGTTGCTCTAGGAAGTCAGGAGCTCTCCCGTCTAGCCTTAAGTCTGCAGTCATGAATTTGAGCATTTCTTGCAAAAACTATGACCAACAGTATTTTGTCAAAGGTCTTTGGTTCCTTATAGTCCAAATGGATTAGGACAGTTAGCCAATCTCTATCAGTACTGAGAAACATTATTGCCACTCTCTAATGTCTCCTTTAAAATGTAATTATGTTATTGGTCCTGGTGGCTTATACCATGTAACCGCACCAACAAATCCGTCCCGGGACCTTTGTCGCATATCATCTTTCCTGTCTCTCTCTACTGTGTATTGTCCAATAAAGGCAAAATGCCAAATGAATAATCTTAAAAAAAAAATTAAAAAAAACATTATTGGTATTACTGTTCATCAATATTGACAAAGCATTTTACAAAAAGAGTTTCAAAACAAATACCAGTTCATCCATCTTAGCCAAACTGATGTTGTATACTGTACATAATTGTATCTTGTACTTACTCAAAATTATGTTCTATAAATTATGTTTATATTACATATGGCAATATATTACAATATACTATATATTGCAAATGTGTACAACACAACTACACCTCAAGATAGCCTTCAATTCATCTTTACTACAATAAACAACACTTAAACATTTCCAGCCAAGCTAGCTGGCAACTGTTCTAGTTTATTACAAGCAGTAACGAAACACACACTATGCCGAGTCAGCGCTGGAACAGCACTGACTGCAGCTTGAATTATTTTTTAGAAATTAAGAGCAACATATGTCCATACAATTAGGTAAATTTAGTAGCCTATAATTTGGTGTTTCAGTAATTGCATGCAAGGATATGAATGCACGAGAATATTTAACAAAATTAAATCCCCCGACTGCCTTCCACGGACAGGGATTAGCACTAGGGACACTGAGTGTGTGTGTGTGTGTGTGTGTGTGTGTGTGTGTGTGTGTGTGTGCCGGGGGGTGGGGGCGTGTGGGGGGTGGATATTAAATTGTTAAATGTGTCAAATTCTCTGCACTGGTGGGAACATATGGTCCTGGATTTCCTTACTCTCTACCTGTGTGTGTGTATATATGTGTGTGAGTGTGTGTGTGTGTGTGTGTGTGTATCTCTCTGTCTGTCTGTCTGTCTGGGTATGTGTGTGTGTGTGTGTGTGTGTGTGTGTGTGTGTGTGTCTCCAGCTGCTTGGATCAGCAGAGCTTTACATCCACAGGGAGCCATTAGCAAGATAATAACGAGACCATGGAGAAGCTACAGTAGAAGAGGTGTGTGTATGTGTGTGTGTGAGAGAGAGAGAGGGACAGAGAGACAGAGAGGGGGGGAGACAGAGAGAGAGAGAGAGAGAGAGAGAGAGAGAGAGAGAGAGAGGGAGTGAGAGGGAGAGAAAGATGGAAAGAGAGGGTGAGAAATGAAAACTTGGGTATAGCTCCAGTCAGTAGACACAAATAGTATTCGCAAAAACTTTTTCTGGTTTGTTTTAGCCTACTTAAGAGTCAGGGTGGGGTTTGTCATGGGGGACAATACACTGAGTGCCAGAAAGTGTAGACAATCATAGGAAAGTATTTGAAAGTTAATGTAGTCCACTTTTCTGTGACTGACAACTTACCTGCAGTAAGCCTCACCTATTACCCAAGGCAGGTTAAAGCAAATACTAAGAATAATTTGCCACTATTTGACCCAAGTCTGCATTTCCCTATTGCTGTTTTATTTGGTTACCTTAATTCTGTCAAAACTTTTCATTATTGCATGGTTGATGAAAAAAATATAGAGTTAGTTTTATTCTATGCACCTGATGTTTGCAAGGAATCATGGGTAGTGTTACATAGAGAAACTACTTGGCATTAGTTGCTTTGCTTTCTGTTCCTAGCAGTAGTTGTAGGAGGATTTTGTATAGTTTGGGGATTGTAAGCTCATTTGGTCGACTATCTGATGAAGTAAGCGCTTGAATATGGGAGTGATGCCGTCTTTGTTTTCTGTTTCTTAAATAGATAGGTATAGTTGAAGGCCAAAAGTTGTTTGGCCTTCAACCTTCTCTTTTGTAAAGTACATTGGTAAAAGATGCTTGTTTGAAATGTGCTATAATAAACTTGACTTGAATTGACTGAATTGGCAGCAGAGGAGCAGATGCACCAGGAATAAAGGGATTTCATTCACATTTCATTTCTATTCATTAGTGAAGGAACTGCATTAGTATTGGTGTCAACCGTAAGAGTGCAAATTCTCAACACTTGTGATGAATATGAGCTAGCTAGCTCTTTGGCAAGTTGTTTGGCTGTTGGTCTTCTTTTCAGGCAATGCAGCCACTTTGGTCTTACATCAGGTCACTCTACTGGCCCTGTGAAATCTGCCACATTTGAAACCGTCCGCTATATTATGACCCTCCTTGGTTACTGCTCCAAGCTTCCAATACAGAAAAGTGACCAGTTTGTTCAAAGTAACTGAAAATTTGACTCGTTGGAGGTTGGAGGCGTCTGCTGCAGATATGTAGAAGATTTCTGTTCATTTGATCGTGTGCAGGAGATTCAACAATATTTGATTCTGTTCACCAAGTAATGTAGAGAGATATGCTCGCACAAGAAGCTCTCTCTCTTTCTCTCTCCCTCTGTCTCACCTATGCTTATGCACATAGATTCACTTACAGACACACCAAATATAGGCATATATAAATAAAAACACACACAAACTCAGTCTCTCTGACTTTCTGTGAAGTGTGTGAATCAGCAGGAGTTTCAGTATGACAGCTCAGCTTGCATCTCCTGCACTGCATGGGGGACTGAGTGTGTGTGTGTGTGTGTGTGTGTGTGTGTGTGTGTGTGTGTGTGTGTGTGTGTGTGTGTGTGTGTGTGCCTGTGTGTTTACGTGTGCCTCTGTGTACTTGTGTGTGTGTGTCTGTGTGTGTGTGCCAACATGGAGGAGACTACCTGCTCAAACAGTGTAATCTGTCAAAGCTCAGCAGAACTGGTTCGATACTAGTTGATGCACACATGCACACACACACATGCAGACATACACACTTGCTGACATATACACACACAGAATAGTAAAAAGAGGCTACTTTATGTCAAATTGTCATCATTCTCTCTCTCCCTCTGTTTCTCTGATGCATGAAATAACATTTCACAGACAGAAACTGAGAAAGTGAGACAGAGAAACAGAAAGAGAATAAAAACACTAAATTGTCCAGTGTCCCAGTGTTTGTGGTTTTACAGGTTTTCTGAATAATATCTCTCCACTAACCACCAGATTTTTGAATATAGCATGGTAACCTCATTACACACAATCACACATTCAAAATGCTTTATTTTGAATGTATCTGCTGAATTAAATTATCTTTACCAAGGGTTCATATACTTTAGTGTTCTGCACTGTTTGAGGACATCTAAGGACAAAGAAAGCATCGCCTCCGCACCGCTGCCTATTACTGCAGAGACTGAACAGAATTTTCCTACTTTGTTGGCCCTTATTTAGATGCAATTTCTAAGCAACATTGTGAACATGCCCATATATGTGTGTGTTTGATTGTACCATTCTTTTCATTTGAGTGTGTGTGCGTATATGTCTGTGCATAAATGAACTTGTCCAACTGTGCCTGGTTGATTTTTTGACTGGAACTACTTTTCTCCCTTGTATCCATGGGTAACAAGGACTCATTTCCATGGCAAAAGAACAACTTCCCCTTTGCATCTTCCCCCCCATCCCATTACTACCTGGCAAGTAATACAGAGAGGAGAGGAAAAAAGGAGAGGAGAGGGGAGGAAAGAGAAAAGAGGTGAGAGAAAAGGAGAGGAGGAAATGAGAGAGAGAGATGCTACCTGGCAACTAACGCTGTCATGACGATAACAATACTACCGTGACGATGTCACCACTTCACCTAGCAACACTGCTAGTCAGCCTCGGGCAAAACACACACATACACACACGCACACACACACACACACACACAGTCACAAACACAGACAGTCATGCACATTGTCAGAAGCAGTCACTCACACATACACACACACACACACACAGATGTAAAGTGAGTTGTGAAAGTCGTAGAAAGTTTATGTGGAAGTCAAACAACCGAGTTCAGCAGAGTTTAAAGTACTGACTCTGGCAGAATATTACTGAAAAAGAGCAAACATCCTACAACAAGCTTATGCTGAGGAAAGTGTGTAAACAGTATAATCTAATATCAACTGCTTAACACCTGGGTTTAGGCTTTTTATGTGTTTTCTGGTAACAGGGTCATGTACTCTGTGACGCGGCATTTTGTAATGCCTGTAACTTCAACATTTAATGCTCTGGAGGACTGTCTGCTCGAGATTTCCAAAACGTCATGAATTGCCCATGTTCTGAAAGAAATTTTACTGCAAAGTCAGAGTCACCGAAGACACCTGTTCAAGGCCACACTGTTTGCAGATTTACGGGTAAACTGGCTAGAAACACATTCTTATTTAACCGGGCCAGTTGACTAAGAACACATTCTTATTCAACCAGGCTACAGTGGCTGCTGAGGGAAGAGAGAGCATTACTTATTCATTAACAAGCTGTCATTATCTTGCATCAGTAATTGTTTTCTGAAAGTTTTTTTTTTCTATGAGGAATTATTGCTCAGTAGAATTAAGATTAAACATCTTTTCTTTAAGGAATAGGTCAGAACATTAGACTTTGGGTGTGAAATCATTAGATCTCTGGTTAGCACCTCAAACTCATGCAGCCCGCCGGTAACTCAGGACTATTCTTACACATAAACATATCTTATAAGTAGTCCAGAACACCTTTGAGATGGTATGATTCTGTTGAAATCAAAAAATACAAAAATAGCCTACCTTGTCTGTGAACTATGTGTCTGTGTGGGATGGGCAGCTGTGGGCCGCGAAGCACAGCATTGCAGGCAAACTTCAAAAGGAAGGAATTATGATCCTAAATTTTACACATTTTTTTGAAGTCTGTGACTGCTCTCTGTTCTCCTTCAGACACAGTCATCACCACCTGTGTTATTAGACCAGATGTTGGTGTCAAACTTCAAAGCTCTTAAGCCTATGCTAGCAAAATTATATAGTTCACATTGATTTGATTTTTCTACAGGCTTTCAATATATTTTTTTTAAATCATTACTGGTTTCATTCCTTATAGCGCAAAAGGTAGTTTCAGCAATCTGACTGGTCCAACCATGTTGTTTCCATTCCTGAGGCATAGGTAATCAACTCCTGTCGTAACCAGTTGACTAGTTAGTGATTTGTATTGTTTAACCCTGTTTTTTTTTTTTTAATCTATTGTATGTATACTACTTTGAGAAATCAGTAAAGTACTATACATACATTGCACTAGACATGTGTTAGTGACCATTGTAATAATGGCTATAATGCCCTTGAGGACGCTCTTTACTGTGATAATGGGCACTTTGGTGCTGCCAAGGGGCAATCGACTGTGTCTCATACCAAATGCATCACCATTGTACCCATAATCACAGTAAAGAATGTCCTCTCTGGCATTATTGTTACAGTAAACAATGATGAAGTAATACTGAAGAATAATTAAAACTGGGATTAAATTACTTATGCCTGTAGGTAAACCGTTTGAATGTAATAAGGCTACCTTGTTCATTACGTCAATTTAAAACTGCTTTCAAAATGCCACAGGGTGGGCCACAACACTCCAAAAATGTTTGGGAATCATTGTCTTAGGTTACTCACCAAGGCAGTATAGGCCTGTTTGGATATAGTGGATGTATTTCTTTTTTTTTTTGCCTGTGTGCAGCAACAACAATTCAAGGTCAAGTTTTCACAGAATGAAATGATTTATTAATAAAAGTATCATTAGGGCTATTATAGGCCGATTATGTGTCCTGTCATTTGTGATAATTGTTGATCTCACAGATGTCAGGAGCTGCTGATTTGAAATTAAATGCCAGGTTTTGGTGTTACTGAAATGATGTGATAATTTGCGCTTGCCCCCCTCCACAGAGAGGTCAGAGGTCAGGCTCAGCTACAGAGCAGCAGCCCTGGAGCTTGTAGGGTTTCAGCGTTCACTGAGTAGCCACTTGCCATTTTGTAAGTGGCTACTCAGTGCGGTTTTGATTTAAAATGCGGGTACCGGTCAGGTAACTCTTTAGAATAATTGGTATTTATAAGCACTGATCAGAAAAGATAACTGAAAAGATAATTTTGCTGTATAAAGACTAGTCGAGTTTGCCTCTTCCTCTATCTGCATTGCGGTCCTAACATCACCATTTTGTCTTTCTTTCCTTCATCCTGGTGTCAAAAATGGCTATGTATTAACATTAAGCAATGATTTATAATTTATGTAGAAATTCTTACCGTATGACTCAGATAGAAGCCTTTGTATGTACTAGTTAATTACAAATATTTAGAACACGATAAGTAACTTTTTCCTATTTTCATCATGAACTCAGTTTTTTAAGGATTATAAATTTTCATTATTCTGTGTGAGAATAATCGTGTTATGATATATGCAAACACATGCACACAGCATATAAACAAATACACACATAGACAACATACACTGAGTTTTTGAAAAGACAACCTCTCCATTGGAACGAAACCAGCCAATTAGACTCTGTAATTAGCATAGAGATGGTATCCATACCATCATCTCTTATTTGATGCTCTCTCTTGTTTCTTTCTTGCTTTCTTTCTTTCTTTCTTTCTTTTTCTTTTGCTCTCTCTCTCTGTCAAGCTAGAATGAACACATGCAATTAAATGAGTATTTTTCCGTCTGCCTCAGTCTGTCAGTCTTCCCTCTAGCTATGTTAAATTAAGTGTGCATGTGTCTGTTTGTGTCAGATCTGACATGTTTAAAATTCCATAATACCGAACCTGAGAAGTTCATTAATCCTGCTGCAAACAGGCCAGATGTTGAGGTTGCTGTTGATGATGAGAAGCTCAGGAAGGGATTTATATTAGAAATGAGGTGTATGTTTGATTCTAACAAGGCGTCATTTGAGACAAAGCTGTTTAAGTACCCATCTCTAATTGAAAAGGTAACCCTGTGGTTAGAGGTGCTTGTAGCAAAGGCCGATGTTTCCCAATCCAGTCCTCAAGTCCCCCCTGTAATGCAAGTTTTTGTTCCATTCCACTCTACTCTTGCACACCTGATCCAATTAAGGGCTTAATGCTAATTGGTTGTGCAGTGGAAACAGATTGACCTGAGGGCTAGCATGAAAGCATGTAGCCCACAATTCGATGAGGTCCGCAAAAGTAAAGATGGAACAACAACTGTCAGGACAGGGGAAACTCGAGGACTGGATTAGGAAACATTCGCGTAGGTTTACAGGACTACAAACATCATGTTTGTTACAAAGGTGGGCTAAACTTTTGTTTCAGCTACTACCTTGAGTCACTATATCTGCAGAATGTGATTCTATCTGAATCCATGCAATCACTTAGGTATCCCAGGTCCTGGAAATTGTTGGCCTGCATCTGTATTGCTTGTGCCTGGCACTTAGCAACCATATTGTTTAACTGCTATTCAAGAAATATATTGCTTGGAGGAAGAATAACACTGAATTATTATTATTCTTTAAATATTATCAACTAAATACTAAATTCAATGGTGTATTGCCACTGTTTTATAAGAACAAATTACAACTTGATGCTGTTCTTTACAGTGCTTTTAGGACTGTTTCACATTGTAACTACCAACACATCTTAGCTGTTCTGAAATCCCTGTATAGCACGGTCTCAAGTCTTAAGGAAATGGGTAATCTCAAAAACTAAACAGTATCGATACTGATATTTTTGCTAGAGCTGAAGAGTGTCACTCAGTCACAGTCTGTGAGGTGAAACTCTGCATAGGAGAAGTTAGGACAGGTTGGTAAAGTTCGCTGCAGAGGTTCAAGTGCCCCAGTGTGGCGGAGACCCGTCAGCCACAGCCTCTAGGGGGTGTCACTGAGTCCCAAACACATATTGACTCAGTGAGGTGAGATTATGGGTGGTATAAGGACACAGGGTGAAGCTACATTCTGCCACAGCACAGCTGGTGTTTGTGCCACTGTGTGACTGTGGTGTTTTTGTTCACAGACCAGGAAATGTTCAAGTGTTGTCTGATGAGACTGGAGCTGAATTAGTGCCATGAGCTCAACCAATAAATAACACACACACACACGCACCCACATACACACACACACACACACACACACACACACACACACACACACACGCACACACACACGCACACACACACACACACACACACACACATAAATGCGCGCGCGGCAGCCTCAATCTCATTATGCCGACTCAACACACACTCGTTTCATTTCCGATTCTCTGCCAGTCTAATTTTGAGTTTTGCACGAGCACATTATTACTTTTTCACTTCGAACAATGACGCCCCCCCCCGTTTCTCTTCCCTCTCTCTCTCTCATCCCTACTCTTGTTCCATTTTCTATCTGGCTTTCTCTCTGCGCCCCTCTCTCTCTCTCTCTCTCTCTTTCTCTTCTCCAAATGGTCTCATTGTGACTTGAAGATATTGTGCAGAAATCAATTTGTGTTCACTGCATACTCATAGTTATTCACAGCGTGTTAGGGCACACACTCACGTACATGTAAACACACACACACACACACACACAAACACTAAGGTCTGCTTAAGGCAAATTTATGGTTTCTGCGGTGTGCCCGGTGTTCGCGGTGCGGAGGGTCTGTGCGGCGAGTGCGGAGCTCTGCAGGGGGTCTGCGGAGGGTCCGCACCGAGCTCCGCGCTCCTCTCAAAAAATGAAACTCTGCGGAGGCCTCCGCAAACGCCGCAGTCAGTTCAGAGGCTATGACTGGTTAATGGTTGCTATGTTAGTTGGTTACCAGGGAAGTAAGTCTAATCGAGCCAAGTGACAGCTGACAACCGGCAAAAATGGACAATAGGAAGAGATTCTGTGCTCTTCGCGAACACCGCGCTGCTACCGCATTTACCATAAAATGCTGTGGTCTTGCCGTGAACACCGGGCACACCACACAAACCATAAATTTGCCTTTACTCTCCTCTCTCTCTCTTACTCAGACATACGCATTACCCCCCACCCCAAAACCCCTACACACACACACACACACACACACACACACACACCCACAATGAATATTAATAAGCATATTCTGTATCTGTGAGATCATGGTGAAATTTTCTCAGGGCCAAGTATGTGCATGTATGTGTGTGTGTGTGTGTGTGTGTGTGTGTGTGTGTGTGAATATGGATACCTTGCATGCTGAAGGACAATTCTGTCCTGTGAATAATTCAGCATCAACTTATTAGGAACACACACACTGACATACACACACACACACACACACACACACACAGAGAAAGAGAGAGAGAGAGAGAGAGAGAGAGAGAGAGAGAGAGAGAGAGAGAGAGAGAGAGAGAGAGAGAGAGAGAGATGCATTCACACAGATATTGGCTCCCTCACATATAAATACATTTGCATTGCTATCTTAGTGAGGACATTCCATTAGCCTACAGTCCTCCCCTAAGCCATTTCCCTTAACATAAAACTGACTATTATCCTAAATCTAAAATGGTGTTTTTTCTTACACTTAAATCACTTAAATTAAGGTACACTAATAAAGAGACATACCGAGAACTGATAGTTGATAGTAGACAGTATATACTGACACAAATAAAAAAAAAAAACACAACCTCACATTCAGTGTAAAATCACAGCGCAAGACATGTGACAGTAGACTACACCATTGGTTCTAAAAGTCAAAGTCAGTTATAGAGACCCCAAAATCGAATCAAATGGGCACCTGTGACCTAATGTGTATCCAATTGGGAGTCCTTGACTCTTCAAAATTAAAAAACAAACAAACATGACATATGGTGGAAACTATAGAGGAAAAGGAGACACGTTTTTGCATAAAAAGAAACCATCAGCAGAGAGACTAAATAAGAAATTTGTCGATTTTGCTACCAGTTATCCACATCGCATCCCAAAATGGTCTCTGTGAATCACTGTAGGTCTTTTGGGTACTTGTGGAGAATTGGAGGGTATGGCTAGTGTTGCTACCAGTCCTGTTTTTTAGCTTAAGAAAACAATCTGTTTTTGCCATTGTACAGTCCGTTGACAGCATGTAAAATGAAATAGACAATCATCCACACTTAAATTCACACCTATGGGCAATTTATTGACTCCAGTCCACCTGAATTGCATGTCTGTGGGAGGAAACCCAAGTGAGCACAGGGAGAACATGCAAACCCCACACAGAAAGGGCAGGGGATCAAACCCAGGATCTTCTTGCCTTCTTGCTTATTTCTATAGTGAATATACCATATTTTTGGACCACCTGCTCTGCTCTTTCCGTGAACTAGATTGAGCAGGTGACGTTATGTGAAGGTATGGTCTATTATTGATTCCACCTAAATTAAATATGATTTATTCATGAAGGTGAGATGTAGATGAAGGTAAAGACACAAGCTAGAGAGGGATTTTAAAACCTCGAGACTAAAAGAAGGATTGTAATATGGGGTGAGTCTGAATATTTTCTACAGTGAGCATATTCTATTCTATTCTATTCCATTCTATTCTATTCTATTCTATTCTATTCTATTCATGATACATTTATGGGATAAGGAGCGGTGCTGGGCAGCCACAGTGAATTGGTGCTCATGTTCTCTTACATTTGGTTGTCACAAGGAAAAAGGTACAAGAATGCAAGAATGCACACACGCACTCATGCACACACACACACACACAGATAGATAGAGAGAGAGAGAGAGAGAGAGAGAGAGAGAGAGAACACATTTCCTGTGATATTGCTAAAAGCATTCCATTTCAAGTCATTTGATTGGATGGCTGAATAATTGATAGAAAGCTATTACTGTTGGTATGAATGCCTCTAGGTGTCACTACCCCCCCCCAAACGCACGCACACACACACACACACACACACATACACACGCACAATGACTGTGTGGGTTGTGTGCTTGCTGAGTGTTTCTATGTGTGTTTGTGTGTGTGACTGTGCCCGCGTCTGTAAGTGTTTGGGTGTGTATGCAAGAGTCTGTGTGTGGGTGTGAGTAGGTGTGTATGTGTGTGTGTTTCTGAGTTGGTGTGAACGTATTAGTAGCTTAGCTCCTCTTAGCCTTACTGACAGAGTGACAGAGACATTGCTAATCCAGCACTGACAAGTTGCCATTTTTTTCCCCTTCTTCCCTCTCTCCCCTCCGCTCCTCCCCCTCTCTCTTCCTTAGACCCAAATTAGAGCACAGTGAGATATGTTGTGTCACAATTCAGAATGTCGCTGAATTCATTAGACTGGTTTCGCTTGGCATAGATGCACACAGAAAGGCGGGGCTAAGTGGGAAAATACGCTAGCACAATACACACTTGTAGAGACCCATCCAGACAGTGTGTTCTTAGATTCACAGTGAAGCAAATCTACACTTCCATTTTGCATTTTGTGTTAGCCTGTAATGGTGTTAGCTTTGTCAACTTTATTTATTCGGCTGTGTCCATTGTCAACAGACTGTAAAATGGTAAGAGCTGATAACTTTGTAATCTAACTGACATAAAGAGTTGGCTATAGCCTCTAAGTACACAGTCTGTCTGAGGTTTTTTCATTCGTCAGCCAGTTTAAAGTCAATGTATACCTGCACCCAGATGGCATATCTGTCAATCAACAAGATGTGTATTAAATTGTTTGAATAGATGGCATCTAAACAATAATAAATATGCTTGTTCTCAATCAAATCTTTTTAGACAAAAGATTTTGAAACTGTAAGACATTTGTCTATAGAAACGATGACAGTTTTCATGGACAAAACT
Organism: Centroberyx gerrardi; assembly: GCF_048128805.1. Classification (NCBI taxonomy): domain Eukaryota; kingdom Metazoa; phylum Chordata; class Actinopteri; order Beryciformes; family Berycidae; genus Centroberyx; species Centroberyx gerrardi. The sequence continues at coordinate 15,336,910 of NC_136015.1, forward strand.
ATTGATGGATCCACAATTACTCTCTTAACATCAGATCAGAAAATGATCACGTGGTGTCCCTCAGGGCTCCATTCTTGGGCCCTTATGATTATTGTTATATGTTGCTGTTGTTGCTGCTGCTGCTACCTTCAAAAATATTTTTTAAGAAGATTGTGCAAACACACACACTCATACACACCTCGAGATTTGCTACTGCCTACACTATATACAGTGGATGTCTGTGTGAACACACTTCTATCCATCTACCTCAGCATACATAAACACACACATAAGGCCATGTACCACCTACCCCAGAATGCAAAAATAGACACATACATACACTGTGTATATCTGCCTCTCTCCCACACAATCCTTTGATTATACAGTCTAGCATAAACACACAAACACACAAACACACACACACATACACACACACACTTGCACTACTGGATTGCTTGCCTCGCTTTCTCTGTTTCACATATACACACAAATGCATACACAGTCTGTCGGTCTCTCTGTCTCCCATTCGCACATATAATACATGAATATATGAACACATATAATATATGAAGGGTTTCTTTCCAAAATGCTATATATTTAGGGAAAAGTCATTATCTGAAAGTCATCCTTCAATGTTTCTAAAATATTAAGGATCCAGTCTGTCATTTTGTCAACCAAATGAATTACTATTATTCTATCCTCTAAAAACTTTCAATATTTATTTTCATTTCGAGCGATCAATAGTTTTGTAAGTAGGTTTCATTTTAGAATGAAACTCTTCACATATACATACACATGCACACACAGAAAGGTTTAGTCTTCCGTACCTCGACAAATGGGAGCAGGAAAGTCCCAGACAGCGGTGTTTCCGGCGTTGGTGATGCAGGTGAGCGTGGCATGGCCGTCTAAGACGTAGCCAGGAACACAGCTGTACCGCACACGGTCTCCCACGGCAAAACGACCGCCGCCACTTAGCACCGCCTTCGGGGGGACGCCTGGGTTTCCACAAGATGTACTGTGGAGTTCTGGAAAGGAGAGAGAGAGAGAGAAAGAAAGGGATTTAATGTACAAAATAATGTATGCATCTTATTTTGATGCTTTGGCAATAATGTTCAACAGTTATGCCCATAAAGCATGTTGAATTGAATTGAATTGAATTGAATTGAGAAGATGGATATCCATGGCTATACTCAAAGTTACCCAATCACTCATAGCAAAAGGACTACCACTGGAACTGCTCCAGAGCTCTGGGAATGGTGAAGAAAAGAGAGGGAGAGGAAGGGAATCTGGCAAAATTAATTGGGGGTTTGCTGCCTTGCTGAAGGACTCATGGTCCCCAATGGCAGAATGGGTATGACAGCTCAGCACAGAGAAGCTAGGTTAACGCAAGATGAACTGACAGAGGAGAGGAAATTATTACCAGTGACTAAGGGATTATTTTTGTATTTTTTTCTATAGCTTGTATGTTGTTACAATGTACTTCATAGTATGTTAGAGTATAGCAAAAATGTTTACGGTTTCTTTTTTTAAAAGCCTAGTGTAAAGCATTTTATTATTTAACTTTTCATACATTTTTGAAATGGTCTACAAAACTTAAGTGGCAAGCATTGTATCTTCTAACATGACAGCATGGTGAGTGACCCAACATCAAAAGTGGAAAAGCAGGCTTTCCAAAATAGTTAAAATTGCTGGGAGGATGATTGGCAAGAACATAAATGACTCTGTGACATTTTCAACATGACGCATGCAAATATTTCCTTTCCAGGAAAGTGAGAACGTGAGACAGACAGAGAGAGAGAGAGTACAGTTTTATAGGTAATCACATTATTCCCCCTAGATTCATTCACAGCCCTGCGCCTACTGGAGCGAGACACATGCACAGGCGTGCACATGAGCATGCGCACACACACACACACACACACACACACACACACACAGAGAGAGAGAGAGAGAAGGAGAACGAGGGTGAGAGAGAGAGGGGTGGGGGGGATTACAAGCCATAAACCAGGAAGTGGATGGGAGAAGAGGGACCAACTCTGGTCTTATTGTTTGAAGTTGATTGATACAACTATGAAACTATTCAGACAGACAGAGAGGGGGAAGAAGGGAGGGAGTGAGAGAGAGAGACAGACAGGGAGAGGGGGAGGGAAGAACAAGGCGAGACAGAGAAAGAGGGGGAGATGCGAAGAAAGAGAGGGAGAGGGACTCTTGCCAATCTCCAGTCCTATTATCTCAACATGATAGATAGAACTATGAAACTAGTCAGACAGAGGGAGGGATGGAGAAAGGGAAAGTGGAAGTGAGAAGGAAAGAAAAAGAGAAGTCAACAGAGGTAGTGGGAGAAAGATTGTGCTCAGTCTGCTCCCAAGGAGAGGTGGAGACAGAGCTGCACTTTCTCTTCAAATGTCACTAGAAACTTTGAAAACCTTAGAGCGTTTCACTTCTCAAACTTTTGAGATATGCACAATAATCTTCAAATGAAAAGCTAGAGTACAGCTGAAGGGGAATCTTTTCCATGCTAACGGCAAAAAAAAAAGTGTAATTATCTTTCACAATGCAGACACTGGGTAGAGAGGATTTAATGTCAGCAAATGAATCGTTTGATTGACTGATTCCTAGATTGGTTGGCTGATTGATTCATTCATATAATGACTTCATTGTCTTACTTTTTTCAATTACACCATCTCTCTCTCTCTCTCTCTCTCTCTCTCTCTCTCTCTCTCTCTCTCTCTCTCTCTGCTGTAGCCACAATGTTGGTGATTATTCAAAGGAATACTTGGGCATTTTGCATTTTTGGTTGTTTTCTTCACCAGACACTTGTAACATTTGTCAAACACAGACCTTGTCCTCCAGTTTCCCTAAAATGGCTCGCTAGCATCCCTCAATGAAACAATAGGACACACTAGGCTGAAGCTTTTCCTCCCAGTAAGTGTCCACTGGAGAAAAACACCCAACTCAAGTTCAAAATATCAAATCATCCCCTTGAGTACTGTAATCAGTTGATATAAAGTTTCTGTTGATGGAGTGCATTTACTGCGGTGGGAAATTTCTCAAAGAGCGAGGAGAGAGGAAAATCGTTTCACTAAAGACCCTGATAGGACCCCCCCCCTCCCATTCTCCTTATCTCCACCCAGACACACACACTCAGAGAGAAACACACACTGAAAGAGACACACGCAGACACTAACACACGCACACAGGGTCATCCATCACCGTGGCGACCCCCTGTGCTGTGTTGTGATTGGATGTCAGGCTGGCCTAGTGTTGCGACCTGTTGGCCTATTGATCGGGCCAGTCGGTGTGGCAACACTCAGTGTCAAGCTGTTTGTTGTTCAGGGTGCTATCAGACACACATTAACACACACACGCACACACACACACACACACACACACACACACACACACACACACACACATACTGTGCCTGTTGGTGGGTTCAGGTTGCTATCAGACACACACACAAACACCTTTCCTTCCTACTTTTTTTGAAATCTTCCATTACCTTCTATTCAATCCCTCCCTTTTAAGTTTTTTATTCCTATTTATGTTCTGTTCCGTATTTTTTTCTTCCTCTGTTCTTTTCCCTCTCCTCTGATTCATCTTCGCCCTTTTTATCCTCCTTCTTTTCTCCATCTGTTTCTGCGCCCCTGTCCCTCGCTTTTTATCTTTCGTTCCCTTGTCCCTTATTTTTTTAATCTCTCCCTCCCTCTCCCTCCTCCCTCTATTTCTCCTGCTGTCACACTCCTCCCATCCACTCCCCTCCCCTCCTATTCCCCCTCCTCCTCAACTAAAAACTTTGATGACATGCCAGTTCCTTGCCTCCCCTCCATCTCTGTCTCTCTCTCTCCTATTCCACCCCTACCTCTCTCTCTCCCTCCCTCCCTCTGTCCATGCCTCCTCCTCCTCTTTCTCCCTGGTTTACCGCGAACATCACATAGCTTTCCTCTCTTCATTACACTAGTTTATTCAGGAGCCAACAGCTACACCATACTCCTTTTCATGGTTTATTGCTGCCTGCCCCCTCTTATTTATTCTCTCCTCCCCTCATTCCCTCTCTCTTTCTCCCTCTCTCGCTCTCTCTCTATCTCTCTCTCCCTCTACCTCTGTCGCCCTCTCTCGCTCTCTCTCTATCTATTTCTCCCTCTCCGTCTCTCCCCAGTTTACCATAACCATGATTTCAGTCTCAGTTGCTTCATTACAAGCTGCTGCTTTTATGGGCCATCTGTAGAACTATCTGCATCTGTCACACACACACACACACACCCATGCACACACACACACACATAGAGGCACGCGCACAGACGCATGCAGAGCAGACACAGGCACACAGCCACTCACACACCTTCTATCACACACACACACAGCCATTTACCTGCCTTTTATTTCTCCCTAGATAAGCAATTACAGCTGAGTCCAGGTACAAAGAGCGGGAGACAGAGAGAGGAAGTGAAAGAGGAGAAAGGAACTGAGTGGTTGGGAAAAAGCGAGAGAGCAGAGAGTGCTAGAAAAAAAAGCGAGAGAAAGCTGCCATGCTTTCAGAGTTTTTAGTGAGACAGATGACACTGCAGACTGGAGGATTGGAGAGGGGGAGTGAAGGACAGCTAAGACAGAGAGAAAGAGCGAGAGACAGAGAAAGAAAGAGAGACAGGGAGAGAGAGGGAGAGGAATGATTCAATGAGTTTGGAGGTTTTACACCTCCGTCAGCAGTAACTTCTATAAAAGATGAACCAAGGTTTATACCGGAACGGAATAGATGCTGAAACGATAGAAAATAAAGCCTAGAATCTGTTACAAGAAACTCTGTACATGGTTTTCCATTAACTACATCTGAAAAATGATTTTTAAAAATTCTTTGAGGCATTTCCTGTAAAAGATGTGAGGTTTATAAGGATCGTAACAGAACAGAGGAATGAATCCTGAGATCTGTTACAAACAGTAGATATATGTTCTGTGGCACCTAGATCTGTGACAGATTTACAGAGAAGGCAGTGAAATAGTTTCAATGGCTGTCAAGGTTGGAGTCAGTTCACTGTTAGTTTGATTTATTCTCAACTTTGACCGAAACTTCAACTCTTTTTACAGACTCATGAGGAACTTGTGTCATAAAATTTCTTCAGTCATTAAAAACTGATGAAATTTTATGTCATAAGTTCTATATCATTTTTTTGTGGTTTGAATGCCTCCACCTGACAATGCCAGAGGCAAAACCAGAGATTTTGATTCATAACGACCCCCCGTGTTTATGCACTTCATACTATCATACTAGCATAAGGACAATTGTTTATGGCTATGGCTGTGCCTATGTTTATGGTTACATTACATCTAGGTTGTTTGTTAAATACAGCTTTAAAAAAAAAGCTGTTTTTATACTTCATTATGTTTGATAGGTCATTGTAAAACCATGAGTTTAATGTTTTAATATCTCAACAATAGCAATGACAATGATGACAAGGGGAATGAAATAAGAATACGGGGTATTTTTTTAAATTTCAGTCGAAACCACACCCAGTTCCTGTTTAAGCCCCGCCCACTTCCAAATTTAATACAGATGTAACAAATACAGACACAAACACAAATAGCAGCATCTCCAAGCACCCCTTGTATCTACCCTTACCTCTGACATCTCACTTTTATTACTCAGTACAGACATGCTATAGTTAAAATCAATGTTACATGTGTTTGATTCAAAGGATTAGGAATATGTGCATAGCATCAAAGTGGAATACTTTGAATCTGCTCAGAAAAACTTAAGAAAACTTAGAGAAAAGTTCAGCTGGAGTTGAAATGGTTAAAGTGCAGTTTGCGAAACACTGGAAGTTTACGGTTGAGAAAAATAAGGCAATGTGCACATTCAGCTCAACTATAATAAATCTATATATTTGTAATATTGACAGTGGAAAGATTTTCCCCAAACAATCCCTCCATTGTTAGAAAGTTGCTGCAGAGCTGTCAAGCAACCGTCATTCAAACTAGGATTCAGGCGATTTCCTCAAATTGTAACCGTGACAGCTCAACAATGACGAGAAGGGAATGTGGAATTATTCTACACGGCTGTGTGCTTTTTAATATGAAGGGATTCATTCCAAGATGAGATATCCAGCATCTGAAAATTGTGACACCTTTCTCTACAAAAGGATTATCATCATAAAATGTAAAACGCCATTGAATATTATTAATTAAGCGTATTAGCTATCTGGAGTCCTGTACAAAAGCATTTTGGAAGATGTTATCATCTGTATTCATCTGTACCATCTGTATCTGTCAAATTTGAGCAATGAACGTTGAGTACGATTTTTTTTTCTAAAATGGATATAAAACTTTTGGAATGAAACCTTCATATGGCGCGGAACAAGAAACAGTTGCAAAGTTTATCTGGTTCTCTAATGAGGCAGAAAGAAAGCAAGAAAGTAAGAAAGAAAGAAAACAATAAAGGAAGGAAGGAAGGAAGGAAAGAAGGAAGGAAAGAAGGAAGGAAGGCAGGAAGGAATGTAATGTTCCATTTCCTCTGGGAAGTGGATTGCACTGTGTGACACACACACACACACACACAGACAGACATAGGAACACACTCACAGAGAAATACACACACACATGCACATTTGAATACACACATGCACACACACACACACACAGACACACACACACACTGTCTCAGGGTCAGACTATAATATTTTCTGCAATGACCTGCAGCTGCATTAAAGTCCAATAGAGAGAGAGAGAGAGAGAGAGAGAGAGAGAGAGAGAGAGAGAGAGAGAGAGAGAGAGAGAGAGAGAGTGTGTGTGTGTCATCTATCTTACAGTAATCGAGAGTGACAGGGAGACACGGGGACAGAGGGGCAGAGGAGAGAGAGAATTAAACCTGCAATAAGTGATATCAGATCTTATAACCAATCCTGAAACTAATGTGTGCTATGTGGAGATTCCACTGAGACATAATGATATAAACCAATATCCACACAGCGGGCCAGCTGTGTTGCTGTTTTTGTAGCTTGTTGTCAAATTCTGGTCTGGAACGAAGCTCCTCCTGCGCTATCCAGTAGCTTTCTAATTTTTTTTAAACTAGCTTGGCACCTCCCTTGCTGTTTGAAAGTGGCCCTCACCCCCTCCCATTCCTGAATTTTTTCTCATAATGACGGAATCGATGAAGCGAGCGAGTAAACTTTTAAACTAGTAAATTTGCAACCTACCTCTTCACTTCAGAAAAATCTGTCAAAGAGAGACTGGTAACTTCTCCGTAGGTACAGTTTGCTTAGCTATTAGCCTTTATGCACAGTGCTTTGCAATTTGTCCTTGGTAGGCCTCCGTAGTGCAGTGGATTTGCTGTGTGTTATTTACAAATGTGTTGCGGTTGTGTCACCCTCCAGTGGTCAGAAATGTTCGCTTATTGCAGCTTTAACACAATGAGTATTACAGTAAAGAGATGGGGAAAGGGTGCATTGTTGGAATCTATTTTATACCGATAGTAAGTGCAAAACTGCCAGTGTTAATTTTTCAGTGTTAGTTGAAATCAACAGAGTTCAGTGTTATTTTAACACTTAATTTATCAAAACTAACACCTCAAGAGTCAGTTCCTGAAAGTGTTGGTGTGGATTTTGGTCGTTTTGAAAATTCTCACACTCCGCGTGTTCAATTGACCACACCTTCATTTCCGGTGAAGACGCCCCTACAGAATCCGCGGTCGCCATTTTTCTTCCCCTGCGGTAAGTTTTAGTCGATCAAATTTAAAGTTTTAGGTTGATATTAGCATAAGTAATATCAGTAAGTGTGAACTGAATTGCATTTGCATGAAAATATTTTATCACATCCCATTTTAAAACGTTTTTTGTCGAACTGGCCGATTGCTAGCATGAACTCAGTAGATAGCCAATTTAGCACACTCTGGCTGTCCGGAGAATGAACGCTGCTAGCTAATATCTGCCACAGTTTTTAATAAACGTGTTTTTCTTTCTTTTCACTTACAACTGCCGAAGCCTATATACCGCCTGTGGGGTGAACTTGGAAGCCTAACGTTACAACCGGAGAGCACATTGGAGACAAACAGGGCAGGCACAGTGGGGGAGAGAGGAGACAAAGGTATGTTAAGTTTTGGTTTTAACAGCGAATTTTAACTTTTTTTTTTAACATGCTCAGAGTCACGTCAAAAGGAGAAGTAAAATACATAACTCCTGGTAACTTGTCCGAATTTTAGGCAGTGGTAACGTTACATGGAGTAGCTTTAGGTTTAGTAATAGCTTTGTTAGCCACAACTAACACTGGCAGCATTTAACTCTGCATTGAGCCTGCTTTGTTAGAAAAAGCATGGCGACTCAAGCACGGTGCTCTGTATCAATGTCATGCAATTGTTGTTTCAGACCGTCAAAGCAGCCCTGTATTCAAAGCTAGGAGGTGACCAAATATTTAAAGAATATGAGAAAGCAAACTGCCTTTCTGATGGTACAAGAAGAAAGATGGTGAACATACTTGTGGCAGACATGGTAGAGAGTCATGGGTAAGTGAATGTGCACTTAAAAGGACTTTTTGTTTTTACTAATGTTTAGAATTTTAGGTGTTTACAATTATTCCAGTGTTCAATTTAAATAGATGTTTCTCCATATCATCAAATCATGTAAACTGTCATCGTCAACATGGTAAAGTGTGGTGTGTCACCTTGAGGCACTCCATGCAAGTCACCTTGCATGGAGTGCCTCAAGGAAAAATGTTTTACTCGCATTCCTTCATGGAGACATTTGATTCCAAAAATGGTTGCAATTTCTGATTACAATGCTATTGATTAGGGATGGCTAACAATGGCAAAACAATAGAAAAACGTCCATAGCAAATTCTCAAAGTAATTGTGCAGCATAATCCAAGTCTTAGGTATCCAGTCATATGCTCAGCTAAAATATTGCTAAATAAACCATACCCAGAAAATCCTCTCATGAACAAACATGTCGCGGGCCCATTGCATTGAAATGAATTGGAAGACCTGCCCGGCGCACGACACGGTCAATCATGAGAGGATTCCGGAAATGGGCTATTTAGCAACGTTGTAGCTAAAATTCATGTTTGGGAAGTGCAAAGCATACGACTGGATACCTGAGACTTGGATTATGCTGCACAAGTACTTTGAGAATTTGTTACGGACGTTTTGTTGTTGTTACGTGTCCCAGATCAACGCCATTGTATCAGAAATTGTTACCACAATTTTTTCCATGAAGGCATGCAATAAAAACTTTTTCTTCAGGCACTTGAATCTACATGGGGTAAGTAATTGATATGAAAGTTGTTGTTTTTGGGTGAAGTATCACTTCAATGATGCATCTGTCTCTTATCAGGAGGATCCCTCCAGTAAATGTCCGCATTACGTACGCACTTGGCATTACAACCTTGCTCCCAAACTTGAAGGACCCGGATTCAAAGAATGGTTATGTACTGTAAGTATTGACATTAAGATACATCCATGCTGTTATTACTTTCTGAAAGCATTGTTTATGCTGCTGTCTTTTCCCACAGTGCAGTCAAGGGCATCATATTATGAGGCAAATTCAGGTCAGTCAGTCACCCAGGCAGTTATCTGTCTCTTCATCAGATGGCCTCTAGAGGGCGTCTTTGACTGTGAGATGCAGTGTTTCCCATACACAGGCACAAAATAAAAAGTTGGACAATGTATAGAAATTGATCTAAATGGACCTCTAATGCACTTGATGTCACACCTTGTCATGTCTGTCATTTGGAGATGCACAGACAGCAGCACTGAACTCAATCCAACAGAGTCTCCTGCTGTGAAACTAAAGTCATACTTAACATTCCACAATTTGCTCCAAACTGTCCTGTGTTAGTAACAGGATTTGTAAACGGTAACCTGATAACTCTTCTGCTGCCCTACAAACTTAAGTGGTAGATAACGTTGTTACCTTGTGCTATTTAAGTAACGTTAGTGGAATAATTTAACCCATAACCATGCCGCAGTGCTTCAGTGCATTGAATTTAATTGAACACACACGCCACGGGTCTGTACAGGATCTGTGCTTGTTCTTAAACAGGTAACAGACTGACATGACCCTTGTCAAAGACAAAATGAAGGCAACATTTCAGCACAGACAAAAGGTGGTTCAAGACCCAGCCACAGCCTCCACTGTCCTAGACCTTTTTCCAAGATTCCTGGATACATCAGGCTTGGTAAGACATAAAATGAATTGTTGACAGCTTTGTGGTTGCTTTATTTGTTTGCTCTCTAATGTGTTTTGTTTTTTTCCAATGTTATGTTTTGTGTTTAAGATTGACCAATACTTCACAATGCTCTTTGGTGCAATGATACACAACGTATCATTGGACCATACCAGTGTGTTTTCATGTTTTGGCCCCTTTACTACAAATCACATATACTTAACATTACTGCTGACCATTTTCCAAATCACACTGTGGGTTTTTAGATTGATGATTGATGATAGATTGATCATTTTTCCTACCTTACAGGCAGCCATTGGTTTTGATTCATTTCAGTACGGTATGAAAATCAACTTCCAGAGACTTGAAACTTGCGTAACGCAAGTTTGACCAAAAAAAAAAAGGATAAAATGTTACTAAAGTTAAGACTAAATATTCACTGTGATGGATTACCTATCTCAAGGAAGTTTCAAGTCTCTGGAAGTTGATTTTCATTCTGTACTGAAATGGAAACCGGTGGCTGCCTTGAAGGTAGGAAAAATTATCAATCAATCTAAAAACCCACAGTGTGATTTGGAAAATGGCCGGCAGTAATGTAAAGTATATGTGATTTGTAATAAATGGGCTAAAACATGACAAAAACACTGGTATGGTCCTTTAAGTGAAAGTAATTGCTATGGTGTTAATTCTCATTCTGTAGTATGGGACTGTGAGGTGGCTGCCATCCTTTTGCTTCTTCACCCGTGTCCTCCAACATCCAAGGGCAAGAAGTCTTCAAAGATTAGCGCATCGGATGCTGCTGACCGCCTGATGAAGTTCATGAAGGTATGTTCTTAGAATTGTATTGTATTAAAGTATATTTCACTTTAGACGTCAACCGATATGGGGTTTTCAAGGGCCGATACCGATTTTGAGATTGCAAGGGGGGCCGACATGATGCAGATATATTTTTATTTTTTCTCTAGACAGGCTTGGTGTTTCAACACAGGAGCAGCTTTGTCTTCATTAAAATAAATTGTGCACATGAAAACAAAAATAATTGTGCACTTGGAGTTAAACAATGGAATATTTTCTCATAATTCTAGGCAGCAGTACTGGCACTCAACACCAAATTCCAAATTTTATTCCATGTGATTCATTTGCTCTCTTTCTCTCTCTCTCAGGTGGGGAGAAGCATGGTGACCTTCCTCAAGGAAACTGGCCCTGCTCAGCCCTTTCTCCTGTGTGTCGGAGAAAGGAACAACAGCATCCAGAATTTCTACATCGTCCTGGACCAAAAGGTCATTCCCTGTACGACGCAGACCGGAGTTGCTGCCTTTGATGAGCTCTTCAAGGCACATTTTGCTTTTGCTGTGTCCTATGATGAGGCATTGTGCAACTTCTACACATTCATCCAGACCGCCGTGTATGGCATTGATGTTGACAGTGTGAAGGAGAGTACTTGGGTCAAGGAAATCAAGAATTCTTCACAGTGCAGTTTGAAGAGGAACACATTTTGGACTGGAAATATGTTCACATGTTACATTTGCAAGGTACACCACACAAGTTGTTCAGTATTATTTAGACATTTGGCAATTTAGCAATTTTGAGTTTGAGCCTGTAGCTAATGTTGGAGCTTCTGTTTCACAGCCAGTAAATGTGGATCCTCCCGTGACTGTCACTACACACATTCCAATTGAAAAAAGGCAAATACTAGACATGTGCAACTCTGTTATTGCTCAAGTGCAAGCCTCAGGAGTTCCTGAAAGTACTGTGCAATGTTTAGTTGGTTCTATGGAGGAACTGGTTAATGACATCCGTGCTCATGCAAAAGAAGCTGTTGTTGAATGTTTGTCATCTGATGCATCTAGAGAAACCTTAGAGAAAGTTGAGGATTGTTTTGATCAGCTTGCTTTAATTATGGATATACACAGAGAAAAAACAGGCCAAGTGGGCTAAAACTGGATGACAATAGCAAAGATCTTGGCCTTAATGCTATTCAGTCATGGTGCCTCTTACACAATACCCCATTGATGTTTGGAGATTTAGTTTGCAGGAATGATAGCTGTTGGAACTTGCTACTAAACATTGTGTTTTCACCTATTGTAACCCATGGTATGACTTGCTACTTGAAACATTTGATTTTTGATCATCACAAGCTTTTTAAATCTCTTTTTCCAGAGCGAAATTTGATTCCAAAGCACCACCTAATGATCCATTACCCAAGCTGTATTAGGAAAATTGGGCCACTCATACACATGTGGTGCATGAGGTTTGAAGGAAAGCACAACTTCTTCAAAAAGTCTGTAAAGAACTTTAAAAACATCACGAAAACACTGGTAAAAAAAACCATCAGAATCAGTTGGCTTTTCATTTTGAGAATTTTTATTTTAAAAGATTACAATTTGGCCCCATTACTGAAGTCTTGGTCAGCAGTTTAGAGGGCAGTGAGGCGCTGAATGAAACTTTTGATATGTCTTGTAATGTTTCCACAACTTCCTGGGTCAAAAGCTGTGGCACAGAGTATCAGGTTGTATGTTCTGGTGTTGAAAATGAGATGCCTTTGTTCAACAGGACTGTCAGTATAATTGTTAGAGATGACAATCCTTATCTTCTAACTTGTAAAGTCTCAACAATGTATTATGATGATCACTTAAATGCATTTAGTATTGAGGAGGAAACATGTCTTCACACTGATCTGTGTAGATGACCTGGTGTACTACAGACCTTATGATAGGCAATTTTCGTATGACACTGATGACCAAATGTACATTTTCCCACACTATAATTTTGTATGACTCCATGCTGAACTGTTTTCAGTTCATGAATTATGTTTGTAGTGTACCTGCCTTTTAATACACAATATTTTTGTGCAAGTTGTTGTCTTGTATTTTTTGTAATTGATAGGTATGTGGGGTAGGTGGTTGTGGTGGGTACAGTGGCTGGAGGGGGCATTGGTTGTCCACAACATTCTACACCCTCAGAGTTAATTGAGTTACACCATTAGTGTAACTATATTGGAGTAAAGTGTAGTCTGGTAGTAGTGTAGAGTACTATCAACACTACTCAGCGTTAGCCAGTGTTAATTTTCAACTCCATACAGTGTTGAAATAACTCTGGGTGAGTGTTAAAAAATTAACACTTTCAAAAGTGTTAATTTAACACTTAAAAGAGTGCACACATAGACATTTTTCTAGTGTTAAATTTAACACTCTCAGAGTTAATTTAACACTGGTGATTTTGCTGTGTAGGGTTCAAACTACTGTATTTATGTTACTCTCTAATCAAAGCTTATAGAGTGAGAGAGAGACTGGGACAAAGACAGAGAAAGACAGATGCTCAGAGAAGGACAGAGATACACAGAAAAAGACAGAGGGAGAGAGAGAGAGAGGCACAAATGGCATGTCTACCCAAAGTGGACTGCATATGTGGTCACTGTTTGACAGGAGAGGTTGAGACAGAATCTATTTGAAGGGTTGAACACCATCCATCCAATGATTCTGTGATTTAAAAAAAATGAACGATTTCATAAGTAAATGTCTTAAGATGACTCCTAACTTGAATACTAGCCTAAAAATTAACTTTCATGCCAGGAGAGTGGGTGTCATGTTTTTTTAAACGGTGGATATCTCATTTTGGAACGAAACTCTTCACGTCCTCCTTCACTGTTAGAAGTTCTCACCAGTCATCACACTGGCTCTTCATGCCAGTAAAACATATTGAATGGAATTGACATGGCAACAACGTGAGGGAGGGAGAGACGTGCGCACAGTGCAGTCAGTACAACAGGCACCCACAGTTCTGGCCTCCCCCACCCATCCCCATCCAGGGCCCAATAAGAGGCACAGCAGGGGGTAAGACTATAAACTCTATTCCAGACAAAATCCCTTTGAGTTTAGAGTCGACTCCCTGTGGTGAAGCACGGCACAAGCAGCAGCAACACAACTAGTCATTTAACACCATTTTTTACCATTCGTTTCCTGGCCTAAAGGAGCAGCTTTAGATTAGTAATAGCTAGGGCATTGCTTACACAGGCACCAAAAGATCTGGAACTTAAACTCTTCAAACTTCATATAGAGTCGACTCAGCCCAAAGAGACTGGTGCTCATGATAGTAATAGAGAACCAGCCCAAGAAGGAGGTTGTTAGCAACTATATGTCCTAGAGATGTCAGCTGCTTTGGAGTAAGAGTAGTTTGCTTTGTTATCATTGGCTACATTAAGGCAATAGTTTGATTATTATATTATTATTCATGATTCTTCTGTACCACATCATGTTGTTCATCTCAGCCATAGGTCTTTATCTTTTGCAACTACAAAATGCCATGCTACAGGTGTTACTTTGGGGAAACCTGACGGAAAGAAGGAGATGACGCTGCAGTCGTTGCACCCCGGCAACCCAGCATTTCTGGATGAGGATACAGAGTGTGGGTTGGTGGGAGCAGGTGGGAGTTCAGTGATGCAGAGTGGAGAGAGAACAGAAGAATGTCCTGAAGATCTTTCATTGAACTGTGTGATGTACTGCGTCCAGTGCTTATCCCAGGATGTCACCATCCGTGCTGCTGTTCTCTTGATGATTTGCACTGGATAAACTTGGAAGCTGTGCACCAACCACTTCGGTGTGCACAAAAGCACCGTAAAGAAGTTTGTGTACCTATTTTGCAACAGCATGGTGCTGGGTGTGCAAGGTTTAATCAAGGCACCCACATTGGTTGAGGTGTGCGTAACTGTGCAGCACTTTGAACATGCAGCCCACATCCCTCAAATTAGAGGCTGCAGATGGAACGCATATACCTGTCCTGCTGCCTTCAGATGGCTATAGGGGTTTCATCAACTTAAAGGGAAGGGCCTCATACTTCCTACAAGCAGTTGTGGAGGACAGATATTGTTAAGAATCACCCCTTAATCTTGCCCAGTAGAGACTACAGTTCCCTTCTATATCCACATAACTGGGCAACTGAGCTGGGCACATGCACAATAAATGTGACAAAGGTACTGTATATACACATGTTGTAACTGGTGTGTGTTACTAAGGTTAAAATCAGAGTACTCCACATATGCTACTGGAATTATGCTTCTTTGATTAAGAGCATAATTTCATTAACATAATCAGAGTATGGCATTTACATGGGCTCTGTCTTACTTGCGTTATTGCCTTAATTGAATTACAATCACATTTTTAATGTGCATGTAGGCTATTCCTGGTTATTGTGAGGACCAATCTCTTACTTAAAGAATCACATCTACTGTTCAGAAGTAGAATTTCAAATTATGATTTATTTATTTGTTTATTCGATGAAACATAGACTCTGTCTTGTTGAAACACTTCTAGGCCTAGCTCTGACCCTTTTGTTCACCATTTATTTCCCATGGCGGGAATGCACTTAGCTTTGCTATCACATCCTTAATTTATTCATTCATTCATTCAAACTTAATTTTGCTGTTAAGGAAATTTGGCTTGCAGACAGGGCTGACAGAAAAATGTTGACAACCTGCTTGCCTAATTATCCTCTGTGTGTGCAAAATCAAACAAACCTACCTTACATTTTGAACACTGCACTGGATTATGACGGGTTGAAGAAAAAATCTTCGACTTTCTTCTGATTAAGAAAGTACTGACAGATTTCATTTTCTATAGAGAAAGAGTTGCTATCAGTAAGGAGCAATGTTTTAAAAAAATCAAGGAATAAAAAATAAATCACAAACTACAAAACTTTTGTATATGGTGTAAGTAAAATTCTAAACTTCAGTAAAACATGTACCTCAAAATTGTACTTCAGTGCAGTATTTTGGTAAAGGTAATGGCTTACTTTCTACCACTGCAGATTGTAGCAGGGAAAAAAAGCCAGGATAGTTGGCTTTGCTGAAGTCCACTTTTGCACCAATCATCCACTTGATTCTTGATTAAGTGGCCACTTACCATTGACAGTTACAAAATGGTCACTCAACCACAACCCTGCATTTTGGCGAAATTGACCTTTTGATGATGTTGGCACAATTTTACCGCTTTAATCATGCTGCCGAAACATTCTTAGATTTTGTGGTTGCCTAATTGTCACCTAGGGGACTGAACCAGAGCCATGCATGGTCACAGTTTGGACAGGTACAATGCAAAATGGAAAAATCCAAAATACAATTCGGCAAGACACTTACAAGGTTTTCACAATCATAAAGTTCCACGCATTCACACATGGGAGCTGCCCAGTACAGTACAATCACAGTTGTAGCTCCACTCGACCAGTTGGTTGGCAATTAACTGGTTTGCTCACTGCTTGCCTCAGCTTCAGTTGTTCAGGGAGTGGAGAGCGTTTTTGTTCGCATCCCCTGCATACAGCATCTCAGCCAGTCCAGATATTTCAAATTGGCAACCGTGTGGTCACAACCCCATTTCACGTTCAGTCATTGAATGAAGCTGCATTTCCCATATGGTAATACTCCAGTTACATTTGCTATTTCAATGCAATTTGCATGAAGATTAGATTTTTATGAGATTGCATTGCTGAGTGTCCACAATTGGCCTGGAAATTCCTAGAACGTGTCTCCCACGGCTGTATTTATTAAAAACTGTGTCCACATTACATTTTCCCATCCTTCCACTCGATCGCTCCACTTTGTTCACATGCGCATTGCGGCACAGCAGACTATGTAGAATTCCAATCACAACACAAGGCTTACCGCTTCCAAATCTAGTTTTTGAAGAGAAATGTGAGCAAAATCCGAATTTTGTGCCTCGGGACCTGTCAATGAATGCATCCTAGCAGGATGATAAAAACAACTCTGGAACCAACCAGAGTTTGTTCAGGTTGTACTATAGGCACCATGTTGCTGCCTCTTCTCAAGGACTGGGAGGTGTTGTCTGTAGATGCAGTATGTACCAGTGTCTTCTAAAACATCACCATGTGAGAGAACCAACATCATAAAAAAATCAGCTGGAACACAATCACCAGTTACTAAGCAACAGGCATGGAATGGGATGTGGAAATTCCCAAGAATGCTCTGTATCACATACTTCAAAGCAGAGACACAGGAGAGGTCAGACTGCTAGCACAGTTATAATACTAGACACACTGTAATCTAAATTAATTAATGGGAGCAGTGATGCTGTCTGTGGGGGGGTGGGGGGTACGTCCCTGTTTCCTTTGAAAAACAAAGGAATAAGTGCAATAATGAAAAGAAACAGAAGAAAACAAGCAATAAAAGAATAAGCCTAGTGTCTCTGTAGACTAAGTGGTTTAAGTGAACCCTCAGAGTGGAAACCTACTGGCCATAATCAATAAGAATTAGTGTATAAGTGTGTGTGTGTGTGTGTGTGTGTGTGTGTGTGTGTGTGTCTGAAGAAGTACATGTCAAACAAATTACAAGTGGTTCTTTCTCTATGAAGCACATAGACAAAGAGAGTCAAGGACAGGATTTCACTTCACTAATACACTTCAAACACACACGCACACACCAGCACCCACATCCACACACACACACACAAATTAAACTGCACCTGCCCCTTCTCTCTGAAAGTCCACTTTTGATTGGCAGCTGTTTGGTGATGGCGTAATTATAAGTAATTATGGCTAATTATGAAGACATTAATAGAGGGAAAAAGGACTAAGTGGCAACAGAAGGTGTGTGTGTGTGTGTGTGTGTGTGTGTGTGTGTGTGTGTGAGAGAGAGAGAGAGAGAGAGAGAGAGAGAGAGAGAGTGAGAGTGAGAGAGTGAGAGAAAGAGAAGAAAGAGCTCCCAGATAGAGTAACCACTGTTCAAAGCATTAGATCACGGCAGCTGTGAAGATCAGTTAATACACACACACAACTGTGTTGCTAATGACTGTAGCTTCCATTGGAGATCAAACATTATGGACCCAGAGCAGTAGATCACTACTGTCTCTCTGGGTTTATTATACTCCGTAACACACACACACACACACACACAATCACACACATGCACACACCTCTCCTTAGGAGGTAGAAGCCGTCTTGAGGCTTGCCTTAGTGATGCCTTGATGTTCTGTGTGAACAACAATAAGCTACATTCCATATGGTTGTGAAGCCGCTTCAAGCAGACTTGCCATACTGGTGATGACTGCTCCTTTCTCTCTCAGTCTGTCTTTCTCTCTCTCTCTCTCTTCCTGTCTTCCAGCTTCTCTGCATTCAATCTCTTTCAGTTTCTCAGTTTTTCTGTCTCTTTGTCTTCTGTTTCTCTTGTCTCTTTCAATCTCCGTCTGCCACTGTCTTTTTGTCTTTCTCTCTTCATCTCCATATACTGCATATACATACTGTATATACTGTATATGCATATGTCACTGGTGAAAGAAGCACCAAGTACATTGTAAAAGCACAAATACCTAGTCAGTGTTCTCCACTCCTTGTCTGAATCAAGCTTTGTTGGTTAGAATAAAATGGACTTCCCATTCTCTGTCTGGTTTTCATAATATTGCCTGGCTCAATGTCAAACATGCATCATTTTTATGAACTGTTGTGCGTGAAAAACTCTTTCCATCAATGTATCTAGTGAGCACAGGTTTCACATAAATGCAGTGGGGTAAGACTAAAACACTTCCTTTGAAATGTAGCATAACCTTTAGTATAAAGTATAAAGTTTCATAGGATGGAAATTAAGGGTGCTCCGATCGATCGGCCACCGATCGTTATCGGCCGATATTCGTTCTAAATAGTTTGATCGGTGGTCTCTATAAAGGCCAATCAGAAGAGCCGATCAGATGATGCAAAACACGTGAGACAATTTCTCTACGCGCCGCTAAAATGGCTTCACCGGTCTGGCAGTTCTACCAGGTGTCTGAAAAAGACAATACATTGGCAAAAATGTTATGGAGAGACGAGTTGGGAAGAGATCCAAACAGAAGTAGTCTCTTTGTGCAGTCTGTCTCTCGCTCTCTCTCTCTGTCTCTCGCGCTCTCTCTCTCTCTCTCTGTGTGTGTGTGTGTGTGTGTCGCGCTCTCTCTCGCTCTCTGTCTCGCTCACTCTCTCTCTCACCGGACCCGTCTGTTTGCCTTCCATTGCACACGCGGGTGTGAGGGATATTTTTTTTTCCATGCCAAGAAGACGACCGGCTGAATTCCCAAAAAGAAGAACTAAGGGTTATTAACGTTATTCGGAATACAGCTGGGTTTCCGAGACTAGCAGATTAGCTGTATATAGGCTACTGTAGGTGCTAGTCAGTATCCACTGGGTGGACTGAAAATGTTAATATTTACTTTTTAACTCTGACTCTGAATGTTTGCTCCCTCAATCCAAATTAATATTGAAAAATATTTTGTTATGTTTCAGTTTTTATAGTCTCTAAAGTTGCAGTAAATTGATAAAGGCCCTGTGTTTTCCGTCTATTGGAATTGATTTTTGTTGCCTCAGTAGGCCTATATATAATTTATTGTTCTAACTTGGTGTGTTGTGCACATTTAGCTTTTATTCTAATATTTTTTTTATAAAATTGTATTTATTTTATTCCACAGGAAAGCTATATTTGTTAAGCTCTAAGCTGCTCCCAATAACCAAGGTATGCTATGGTTTAAGTTGTGTCTCTAAGAGAGAGTGGAATATGTTGCACATGTTGCCTGCCAATAAACAGTTGTCAATTCATGATACTTTCTCATCTCTTAATTTTAATACTTAATATACAATGTTGTTAAGAATAGTTAAATAAATAAATAATGCTACACGATGAATAGAAGGCTTCAAATAGACCCCGTGATCGGTATCGGCCGATACTGCTTCCAGCGATCGGTGATCGGCTCCAAAAATCCTGATCGGAGCACCCTTAATGGAAACACACAATTAAAGTAAGTCGGGTGAATGTGGAATTTAATGAGACTGGGTGAAACAAGTTAATCATTCTGGAGGAAGACAATAACACTGTCCAACAACAATCACTTCATTTTTTGTGGGTGGAATATCCATCTAAGAAGGTTAGTTGAGTACAAGTACTTAGGTTCTTTCCAGCCTGCAATTTCCCTGTATGTAATTGAATGAACGGATAATGACAGCAGTCTGACTGCTCACAAAGAAACATGGTGATGTCAATTATAAGCCCTTTACCTCCACTCCACCGCTGTGTGTGTGTGTGTGTGTGTCTGTGTGCGCTGACATCTGTGTGTGGGTGCCTATATGTATCTGTGCCTATCTATGTGCCTGTGTGTGCGTGTTTGTGTTGGTGCACACATGTGTGTTTGTGTGTGTGTTTTGTGTGCGTTTGTGTCTGTGTATAGCTCCTTGATGCGGTGATCAATGTTTCTCTGAGGCCCGGTTCAATAAACCATTAGATTTCCCCCTAAAGACATCCTGCCAACAGAACTTCATTAGACACACTCACGCACACACATACACACACACATACACACAAAGACCCCCACACACACACACCCCTCCTCTCACTAATTGTCCAGTGTTTACAGGCTGTAGCCATCAGGGCTGAATAAGATCACGTGTTTGTTTGCTCGAGTCTTTTTGGTGAATCCACAGCAGTACACTATCTGCTATCGTTTGATCTGACCTGATAGGGCTGACTCTGACTTTTTTGAACGCAACGCCAAACCAGCTCTATCAGACTTGATCAAACAAAATGAGTCCAGTGTTTACAGGCATTACTTTTTATTACACTGACTTGGATGTGAAAGTCATATTAAAGGAATGCATGCAAGTTTTTGGCAATTAAGATCTTTGATAAGCTTAGTGCTGGGCAACACGACTGGTAGCGGCATCTTCTTTGTGTCTGGCACGGTATTTATTTGCTTCACTACAGTGCGTGCTATTAGTTTAACACACTGTATATGTTATACAGATGGGGCAAGGTTGGTTTTCATCATCTCAAAAGCACACAGGACACACAGAGGTAAAGCTGCTGCTACCAATTTTTTGTTTTTTTAAGGTAAGTTGGTCAAAGAGTTTATATTGCCAAAAGTCAGTGTATTCCTTTAAGCTCTGACATACCATTAGTCCTTACAGTATATCAAGGGGCTGCAGTGATTCAAGTCATGGTCCCCATCCCCTCTTCCCTCCCTCTCCTCTGACCCTTCCTTTCTCTGTCTCCCACATCCATCTCTCCCTCCCTCCTTCCCTCTCTCTTCTTCTCTCTTATCTCTTCTCACAGCCACTCCTCTCCTCACTATTAATTAAAACTCTGTATGTGTATGTGTGTGTGTGTGTGTGTTTGTGTGTGTGCGTGTGTGTGAGTGTGGTGTGTGTGTCAGGCTTCAGTATTAATTAAAGGTGTGAATGCTAATTGGTTAGATCAATAAAGGGTCGTTAGGCCTCAGGGGCCGACAGCCAATAGGAAATCGTTATGTGTCTGACATCACTGTCACTCTGCTAAAGCTGCACTGCACTGACACACACACATACCTGCACTTACTTACACACACACACACACACACACACACACACACACACACACACACACACACGGCTACTGTCAGCTAGAAAGATAGGTTGACCTCGGAGAGAGGGAGAGGGAGTTTAGAAGCAGAGAGGTTAGCAAGACACAACTGGCTCAATAGATAGAAACTTACTGTATGTCCCTAAAACTAAATCAATATCCATTAAGGAAAGCAAGAGACACAGTGAGAGAGAGGTAGAGGGAGAGAGAGAGAGAGAGAGAGAGAGAGAGAGAGAGAGAGAGAGAGAGAGGTGTTATCAAAAAGAAAGCATCAGCTGCCATAGTTGTCATTGAACAGAACTGAGTAAATGAGTGTGTCCTCGCAGAAGGCCTTTTTGTGCTGATCAATACCAGTGCACAGACTCTCCCTCTCTCTCCCACACACATACACTCCCACACTCTTTTTCTATCTCCCCCTCTGTCTTTCTTTCTCTCCCGCCTTTTGTATCAGGGTCACAGCTATCAGCCATTGTCAGTATGATATTCTCTCTGATAGATAACCATGGACAAAACTTTGCCTGACATCACCTTGACTATTACAGAAGACAGAAGGGAAGAGAGGAGAGGAGAAGAGAAGAGAAGATTTTTTTCTCCATACTAAATACTAAATAAATCTCCATACCATTTTCTCCATACTAAATGACTGAGCTCACATGTGCACCAATATTCCTTTCATTTTCTAGGTATGTGCTGTAGTTCTGAGCTGATGCATGTACACATCATGTCGGTCACGTCAGATTTGCCACTCCACCCACCCCAGTGCCACCCTTGCACCCACCCACGTTTTCACCACAACCATAGCCGACCCCGCTCTATCTTCTACATGGGTGCAAAGGCAGTAAAACGTGCATGCACACAATGATGCCCGTCAGCCCCTGAGTTACACACCACCCTGGATAGTGAGTGCTGGAAGAAATACAGGAGCTGTGTGGATTTTTTTTTTTTCCCTGCCTTTGTTCCCGCTTAACAATGGCTTCAGATAGACCTATCTCTTGTGCTAAAACAAACTGACACAAAGTGAGGAGAGAGCAATGTAAGGCGATGCAAGGTTAATGCTGTTAAGCGGTATATGAACCGTTAACCCATAGTGCTGAAGGTAAAGACAGTCGTTGTCTATGTGTGTGTGTGTCCAGTGACTGACAACTTCAGCCATACTCTGGCATAAACTGCGCATTTCTAATAAAAGCACACCAACTGTGTTTGTCTGTGCGTGTGTGTGTGTGTGTATGTGCGCGTGCGTCATCACTCTCCATTCTGTGCCGACAACATCTGTGTGTGTGTTGCTTGGTTGCACAGTCGAGGTGAGCTAGCAAGCTCTGTAGCTTTATGTGTGTCTGTGATATCTAATAGCTGTGCCTACTGGAGCGTGACTTATTAAATTTAACATCAAGAGACCCCCTGGAAAGCTGACTGACAGATACACACACACACATACACACACACCCACACACACACACACACACACACACACACACTCAAAGCTACCTAGCTCACGGTATAACCAACCAACCAATACAGACACAGCCGAGTAATCATCCTAGTATAAAGGCAATAATCATCCGGTGCCTCAAGTCACACAGAATGTAAATCAAGGTGTGCAATTATTACAATGCCTTACTTTCCTGACGTTCTTTTAGCTTTATATTAAAAGAATAAATAGGAATAAACAGGTTATTACTACATCAGTGAGCTCCACAACACACACAACAACTGGCATGTTTTTTACTGATGCTATGCACAGTTCCAATTCTGGGTGCTGAGTTAAATCAACACTTAAATCAACAGGTTCTACTTCACAGCATAACAACAAGGTTCAACAAGGAACCATCATGTTCTTTTGTCTGTATGTGAAAGGGTTGTATAAACACACAACCCTCTATTTTTGTGATGACAAGTCTCTACAATGGCTTTTCTAGCTGTTTACACACACGACCCGAGCCCTGAACCAAAAGCTGATCAATGGACGGTTAAAAATTGCTTTCCAAATTATTCTTGTGAAAGTAATATCAAAATGTATGGTGGGAGCCTAAAGCCGTAATCAAGCCTCGAGACAGAAGCAACTGGCCTCTGTACTGTTCCAGTCTTTCGTTCCATTCTCCTCTTCCTTTACACTCTTTCCCTCTCTCTCTTTTCATCATCCTACTCTCTTCTTCGTTCCATCTCTTTCTTCATCTCCCCCTCTGTCTCCAGCCTTAGTACCGATAGTGCAGTGTAGCTTCAGCCAAAGCCCGGCAGGAGTTCCCTCTGCACGAAACTAACATGATTTACTCACTCAACATAGCATTGTATGTGTGTGTGTGTGTGTGTGTGTGTGTGTGTGTGTGTGTTTGTGTGTATGTGTATGTGTGTGTGTGTGTGTGGGTGGGTGGCTTGGGACTTAATAAAATAAAGTTACGCCACAGTCACTGGGGAAACAATTTGTAAAGAAGTTGTTTGTTTCATCACAAGACAAAACTTCACTAATTGCAACTATTTGCCGTGACACACACATGCAAACGCATCACAAGACAAACTCCTACTCCTACATGTATCTGCTGCGGAGTTAAAAAAGGCTTATTTTAATGAGTTTTTATTTTCCTTTGTACCAAAGACAGGTTTTCTTTTTTCCCACCAGCTGCATGTGACCAAAATCTGATGTTAAGATCTTTTCTTTCTTTTTTTTTTTTTAAAGTCAAAACACACATGGTCACTGCACTAAGTTCCATGACCCTAAATGCCTTGAAAACTAATGACAACAAGTTTCACTATGGGTTGAGAAAATTCTACAGCCCTTGAGTTCATGAAACACCTTCAAAAACCATTAGCTGCATGGTGATGCATGGTGAAAATGCGTGGTGGTCAAGCTAAAAACAAGGCTGTTTTTGTTAGTTCACATTATGGACATACAAGCTTTTCACTCGGCAGCAGGCATAAAGTTGAACAACATGCTTAAGTGAGCCACACTATGTCTGACTATCTACCCTACTGCACTGTGCATTTTAATTGAAGCCTTGAAACTCATTAACATGCAAGCCAATTTTTTTTTTTTAAATCACAGATTGTTGATAAGAGTATTAAGCTTTTGCATGGAAAATAAACTGTGTTTCAACTTTCAACTCAAAACACAGATTCACAAAAAAAAACTTTTCCAGCCTCAAAATACATGTCAAGCCATGCTGTCACATTACTGTCAGCCACTATATCAAAAGCAACATCAATTTGAAAGGGGAAAAAAACAAAACACAATCCAGTGAATCAATTCATGAACAAAGTAGTAGTGGGGTGATGGTGTTTCCTTTGCCATACTGCAGTTCTCCTTTCTGGGAGACCAGAAGGTTAGACATCAGAAGCAGCGAGGAAGGGAAATAACAGAATCTGCAGATAGAAAGAACAGTACAGGGGCTGGAGAATACAGCGCTGATAGTCATTTTAACAATTAATTAGACGATTAAACATTGAGAGAAATCCCCCCATGGACTGCCCTTAAATAATGAAATCTGCTGACAGGGAGCAGCTCAGAGAGGTTAGAGAACATTTCGTCGATGCTCCTTATCACTTCTTATTTTATGGGATGGCGTTACATTTGGTGAAAATGGTCTTTGATTGGCTGACAGTGTTGAGGTATATTTTCTGACGGTGTAAATGCTGCCGCGGACTGCTGTCTCACTCACGCCGTCAGAAACTGCCAAGTCAGCATGACCCTGCTCATTTTCTGGTTATGCTAATCAGGTGACATTCCTTCCTGCTTGGCAGAGGGAGCTGATTGGATGGGCCGAGGTGGTGACCCTGAAGGGAGGCCGTTTGATTGGTTGGCTGATATAAAGCTGAATAATGGACTGACATTGGCCAGGAGGCAGTATTATTATCAACACACACACACACACACACACACACTAACGCAGCACATACAGGCGTTCCCACACACACACACACACACACACACACACACACACACACACACACACACACAGTGCTAATGACTATGTACCAAGGTGGCCTATATTTTAGTCAGGTGGCCAGTGGTTGTCTGACAGACCTGAATATCAAATCAATATATCACTTGATGTAATTTCTATCCTGTCTAGGCACTGAGAGATTTGGCAGCTATTCACTATAATTCCATCATAAAATTATTTAATATTATTCAGATATCAGGTTAATATATCATTTGCTGGACTTTCTTTAGTGTCAAGCACCTATCCTACCAGTCCAGGCCCTGAAAGACCTGGGAGCAGAGTTTTTTACTGTAATTACATTATCCACAGATCAGATTGATATATCATTACTTGGACAATCTTTGGTGTAAGACACCTATCCTGTCCAGGTACTAAGGCATTTGGCAGCTCTTTAATATAATTCCCTCATCAAATTAGTCAGTATCATCCAAATATCAGATTAATGCATCATTTGCAGGTCTTTCTTTCAAGTCAGGCACCCTTCCTGCCTATCCAGACACTGACAGCTTTGGCAGCCATTTGCTGTAATTAAATTATCTAGGTATCACTTTGATACATTATTTTATGGAAAGTCTTTGGTGTCCAGAGACTGAGGGATTTGGCAGCTATTTTCATTTCATATCATTCCATTATGAAATTATTTACTATCACCCAGACATCGGGTTAATATGTCATTTGCTTTTAGGGAAGCAAAGAGGCTTGGGTGGAAGGTCCCACATCCAATCCCTGCAAACACCATTGTGGTCATCAACCGCCATTTGCACTGTCAAAGTGCCTTTTAGCAAGACACTGAAGCGCTCGCTCATTGTTTGTCACTCCGGATAAGAGTGTAAGCTAAATGCCTAACTAATCCGCTGGACTTTCTTTGGTGCCAATCACCTATCCTGAATATCCAGACACTCAAAGATCTGGCAGACCTTCACTATATTACATTATCCAGATATGAAATTAATATATTATTTGTCAAAACTTTCTTCATCTTGGCACTGGGCGCTATGTGCCAAATTCAATTCAAAGTGGGATATCTGATAGAGTTTAAAAGTCCATGGCATGTTATGTGGGGAGGGAGGCAGTGGGACTTGAATTACATTTTGCTGCTATCCGGTGAAAACTTCTTCCAAAGTTGTGGTGTTTTTAATATTTTATTTACTTGAATCAAAACAGGTGAGGGTTTTCACTGTGCTATGTAATTTCCATGACATATCAAAACACATTTCAGACAGAAACAGTACTATAAATTTATGTTTTAAACCATATCAAAACCAAACCATGTCAAAAAACTTGTAGCTAACATAGGCTCTTGTGTGCAGCAAATGTTTCAAGGCGCTGAGACCAATCAAAACCATTGATAATGTATTAGAAATCTTGAAAATCACAATTCCTCAGATGTTGGCTTTTTTATGAGGATTTCATTGGACAAGCTATGAAGTGAACAGCAGCTGAGGGCGTCCTGAACGAGCGCAGCAAGAAATCTCCATTGGCATTGAACTACTGATATTTACTGATGTATCTAGCAACGGGAGCTGAATACACAGCAACAGATTATTTGTTAATGAGGTAGTATAAAGCACACATACACACACAAATACACTCATACACATGTGGGGCAGGTATTGACTGAGATTTATATTATTTTTTATGAATTGTGTTGTGTTGAGATGCTTTAGTGACACTGTCCATGCACCACCCCAATAAAGCACACTGAAGTGAGCAGAGGAAAACAGATTTGGAGAAAGAAAGATGGGTAGACAGGGACACGAACTCAATAACACCCCTATTTTCCTTTAAAATTCTGTTTCATACAATCTGCTCTCCACACCTGCTGTCACTGTGTGTGTGTGTGTGTGTGTGTATGTGTGTATGTGTGCGCGCGTGTTGATTGATGCCCCTGCGTTGAAGCTGACCTTGCAGCGGTTGGAGCGGCGAGGAGCTGCATTCACACTGTAGATAATGAACACACACACACACACACACACACACACACACACACACACACACACACATACACGCAGACTTAAAGCAGCATTGATTTCTCCTGCTCAACTAGAAAGCATAGACCACATTACATTATTACAGGCAACTCCTCTCCTATCCTCTCCTCTCTTCTGCTCTCTCCTCTTCCCCTCTCCTGCCCAGCTTTTCTTTTCTCTTGTCTCCTCCTCTCTCCTCCCCTCTCTCTCCATACTCCCATTTCTTCTATTTTTACCTTCCTTTCCCTTCCCCTCCCTTCTTTACATTCCTCTCTTCTCCCTCTTCTCCTCACTGCTTCTCTTTCCTCGTTCTCTCTTACATTCTCTCTTATTCCTTTCCTCCCCTCTCATAGCTTCACATACTTCACACTTGCCAGCTAGAATACACGTGAGAATACATAAAACACACACATACACACACACATACATACACACACACAGCCCTCCAGGGCTGTAAAACCACTTGTGTCTCAAGGGACAAAACTGACATATTCCTTCTCATTTTAAATGCATGAAACTTTGGCGTGTGTGTGTGTGTGTAGCACAGGTGTTAAGGATGTGTATAAAGCTGTGTACACCAGTATGGATGAGGGAGAAAGAGAGAGAGTGAAATGAATAGAGCGATAGAGAGGGAGAGATAGATACACAGATAGTTCCAATCAACAAAAACATAAAGACAATCCTGCGCTCCTGTCAAATGTCTGCTCTTTGCAGATGATCTTGTCTTGTTGCCCCATCAGTTTGTCACTCCTACAGACATGCTGTTAAAATTGAGCTCTAATGGCAAACAAAAATAAATCAGAAATCACAATTTCCCAAAGGAAAGTCATAGAAAACACCAATTCAGAAGAGCATATCAAAATAAAGGGCAGTAAACAAATAGTCTAAAAGAAAATTTTGATCTTGCCATTGAAAGGTGTCATAAAAAGACAACTGCCAAAGAAGACTATGCTCCCATTGCAAATCGGGAGAGACAGACACAGAAAGACCTATTTTCGTGCCGCCGCGGACCGAGCACATCATTCTCTCTCCACTCTACATCACTGAAGTCCCACAGGACCAGCCAGTCCCACCAATCCTCACTCGGCATCTTCATCTAAAAATGCCAGGGTGCAACAACTGCAGCGTCGTCTCCTTCTTTCCATCAGATTTCCCAAAAGTAGTGCCTGAAGCATTGCATTTTTTAATTACAATAGAGAAAGACTTGAGGCTGAGACAAACAACATGATTTGGTAGAGCAAAACCATGGCTATAATTGTTTTGGTTAAATTTGATAGTGGTAGGGCAGGAACCAAGTTTGTTTATTTTTTTTATTTATATATTTTTTACAAAAAACTCCCATTTCCACAATTCTTTCTGGATAATTGAAATAAATACTTTATGTTATGTAAACAGGATTATTATGAGGAGTTGTCAGTTTGTGTAATCATGAAAATGACTTAGACTATTTACTCGCAGTACTGGAAACAGTGGCATTATTGTGTACATGTAAATGTAGCCAAATATGTCTACTACTACTATAAATAACTACTATATATGTAAGAGAAATGTAAATGTAAAAAAAAAAAAAAGAGTAGCTCCCCCTGCTGTTCCTATATATTAGGGTCACCTTCTCTGTCCTATGTTGTCATTAATTGACCTGGATTCAATTGTTGAATTGAGGTGATAGAGAGAGCAATGGACAGAAAGAGAGAGAGATGAGAGAGAGAGATGGAGGGATGATAGATAGAGGAGTGGATATTGTCAGTCCCCTCAGGTCTCTTTGATAAAGATCAGAGCAGCTGCGGCCAGAGCCTCAATCACACATGCACGCGCGCACGCACACACACACACACACACACACACACACACACACACATACACACACACAAGCCAACACAGACAAATAGACTGTTCGAACTTGCGCATGCATACATACACCAACCGATGCATGCTCTCAGATGACAGCACACACACACACACGCACACACGCACTGTGGCCATGATGACTTTTACACTCAGATCATGTTCAAGTCAGGCAGACTAGAGTCAAAATCAATCAATCAAGTGCTGATAAGGGATGAGAGATCTGGAGCCATAAATGGTGGAATGTTCCTTTAATGGTTGTCTCTAGATATGGATTCAAAGGGTTTAATCTGGATCCAGCCCCATCAGATGCCGCTTCTCATTTTTCACTCGCACGTTGCTCGTTAGCTATGTGATCATTTGAATCTCATGTTTTATAAACTGGTAGTGGTTTAGTGGTTGTCTTCACTGCTGGGACCGGTCTGAAACATCATTGGTGCAGGAGATGATGAATTTAGGAAAGCAATCCCAAAGAAAGACATGCAAGTTTGTTTTTTGTTGTTTGAATTCTCGTTAGGGTAAAACATGCCGTAAAATAGCCACAATGGCGTCTATGAAACTTCTCCTTGCAAAGAATTGGACTAAATAGATTGGGCATTCCTATTCTACTTGGAGTGTCATGCATCAGTAGGACCAGTAGGGCTGTTTTTCAGGAGGTTGTGTCCATTGACCTTATATTTGGAGGCAAAAGGAAACAGTGCATTTGTGCATTCGATTTGGTTTTGCCTCTATCCATTTAGGTATTACTCTGTATGTCTATCTCTGTTGTCTACAGTCATGAAAGAAGCTGTACTTGAAACTGAAGTAGATTGAATTAGACTCATATTCCTTCATATTGTTCCATGATTTATATTCCTTTGTTCCATGCCTTATATGCCATAATCAGGCACTAGGCTTCTCCTGTTACCACTAGAAGCAATAAGCTTTGAATACAGACACAGGCTTTTTGTGTGTGTATGGGTGTTTGTGTGTGTGTGTGTCTGTGTGTGGGTGGGTGTTTGTATGGGTGTTTGTGTGTGCCTGTGTATGCTTTTGTGTTCTTGAGGTTTATAGCTGACTGAATGAACTCTATTTTTCCTCTCTCCTCTCATCAAGTGCATCCTCACCAGCAATCAGCTTTTCTCTACTGTTGCTCTCGGGAAGAAGTTTGTCACAGATAGGGGTTTCATCTCCTCTGATACTCTGAACTCCAAACAGACTGAACTACTGTTATCAACAACCAGCAAAAACATCCAGAGTCTAAACAGAAACAACAAAATGATGGCCAGACATCATCTTACATATAGATTCACTGGGAGGAGTAGAGCATTCCTGCAGGATTTGTACTCATCTTTCACTTAAAAAAAAAAGCCTTTCCAAACTAGGGATGCACCGATCCGACTTTTTCAGTCCAGATACCGATACCGATAACTGGGCTTTGGGTATCGGCCGATACCGAGTACCGATCCGATACCAGTGTTTAATTAATAAACTGTAGGCTATGCCTCACTGTGTGGAAGAGACTGGGATCATTCTTTTATGTGTAAGGCAACATCAGGCTTGACTTTAACATTGCTTTCCTAACTTTGTAAAACAAAATGTAACAAATAAATACATAGATATAAATGTACTCAATTGTTATTTATTATTAAAATAATAAATAATCGTGCTCCAGCAACTTGGTAAAACATCTTCAAAATTAACAGGAATTACAATTCAAGTGTAAACCTTTTAAATGCAGCAACAAATTGGTCAGGAATTAAAATTCCAGTATAAAACAATACAACTGCATCAAATGAGAACAAAATGTAAACATTAAATCACAATTAAGTCACAAACTAGTGCAAACAAACTTGATAAATTAAATCACAATTCACACAAGTAGTATAAACAAGTAACTTGGTAAAAACAAAACATTCAAAATATGCAGAATAAACCTAAATTACTGAAATAACTCTGGCTTAACTGGTAATCTTGCTTTATGAAACAGCCCTCAGAAAAAAAATCAAGGTATGTTAGTCTGACTATGTGTCGGCCGAATGGAGCAGCAGTACCTGACGAACACGGAAAACACTTGAAATCGTGTTGTGGCAGGAAACAACGTTGACCTACAGCCGAGTCCCCGTAAACTTTGGATTTATGAATGGAGTCTGGCTGGACGCGCCGATTGTATAATTGGTGGAAAACTACTTTACCTCGCAGGTTAAATGGCAGCCTGCTCGGCCGCGCGGTGACCCGGGAGAGTTTAAACATATAACCGAGACAAAGTATTCATGCAGGTGTGTTTTTAACTACCGAGCATCAGCACCGACCCCCGGTCAGCTCACCCCGACCCCGGCTCTGTTATGAGGGTTGAGCGCCAGGTTAGCTTGTTAGCCTGGATGCTAGCTACGGGAGGCTCGCGCCCCACGAGCGAGAATTCAGTGCGGGAGACGCTGCGCGCGGCAGGCGGGATCCTCCGGGATCCTCCGGAGCTGCTGGACCGGAGGAGCCACCGGACGGACCGAAGGCAAATGGCCGGGTCTACCGGCGCGCTGCTGACGCATGACGTAGTATGCGCACGTAGACATAAACATAGAATTGAATTGAATAGATCGGCCCCATTGTCACCGATACCCGATCCAGCTATTTGAGTCAGTATCGGACCGATATCCGATATCAGTATCGGATCGGTGCATCCCTATTCCAAACCATGTATTTTTAAATAATTGGTGAACCAAATGTTAATATTTTGTTGGGATGTCATGGTAGTGCCTATGCCAACTCATGAAAGCCACCATGATTGGCTTTCTCCCCTGTCAACAGACTGTAAGATGGTAAGAATTGATAACGTTGTGATGTTACCTGGCATAAAGAGCAAAAGGTAGAAAAAGTGCTAGCCAGTGTTACCAGGATGGACTGTGTGTCTGTAGCTGCCATAAAATTATAGACAAACATCATTTGATGGATATTGAGCCCTGACCTCTCAGTGGAGTAAAAATTTCCACTTGGTCTCCCTTAGAAAAGCTAAATTATTTATATCAGGATGGTAGTGGCAGCAGCTTAGAGCTTAGAGAAATGAGCTTGTGACCAGAAGGTCAACGGATTGGCAGGAAAACTCTGTGAATAAGTAACACTCTCCATGATATGATGTGTAACTGATGGACAAATGCACAGATGGAGACGGGTCCATGGATGCCACTGACATTTGGCCGTTGAGAGCTCCCACAGCTTTTAACCTGCTGCCACCAACTTCTGTGTGTTTGCACAAAATGTAACTTTACACCCCCAAAAAAAAAAAAGAAAAAAGCTAGACTTAAGCAAAGGAGAGGAGCAGAAGAGAGGAGAGGAGTGTACAGATTAGGAGAAGGTCATCCCTGCTTTTATCTCATCTCATTTAGACTACTGCAGCTTCCTCTGCTGCTGCCGCCTCAGTCAGAAGTCACTCGTCTCCAGTTCCTTCAGAATCCAGCAGATAGATTCTTTTGGTGTCAAAGGAAAAACCAATTTCATCATCTCTACACTGGTTACCAGTTAGATTCAGAATTGAATATTTTACTGATCAGGATCTGAGTCTGCTGACTGTCCCTCAGTCTAGACTCAAGACTATAACCTGCCCAAGGAATTGAGGCTATCACTTCTAAAAATTCACTTTCATAGGCTTATATGTAATGTGTTTGATTTTGTCCACTTGTGAATATGTTGTATTAACATATTAAATAATGTATTTGTTTGTTTATTAACTCATCTTATTTTTACATACTTTACTATTCCTTTTTTGCCCTCTTTTAAACTCTGCTCTGCTTTTAGATAAGCGCTACATAAAGTTTATTATTATTATATCATAGAGAGGACGGAAGAGAGCAGGGGAGATAAGCAGAGGAGAAGAGAAAAAAGGGAAGTGGAGAAGAGAGGGCTGGGGATTAGAGGAAAGAGATGAAATCTCTCCTGACTTGTTAGCCGCATGGTAGCGTGTTCTAGGTCGAATCGCATGTTCTCTGGTCCATGTTCTGAAGAAAATGATTACATCTGGGAGCTCTGTGTGTGTGTGTGTGTGTGTGTGTGTGTGTGTGTGTGTGTGTGTGTGTGCATGCATAGATGTGTCCATGTGCACGTGTATGTGCGTGTGGTAATTTTTTTTTGAGGCTAACATATTTTGTTGGTCCACATGTATGTACTGTGTGTGTGTGTGCGTGTGTGTGTGTGTGTGTATGTGTTTGTAGTACTAACAAGTATGTTTTGGTTCCCACATGCTTTACAGTGGATGCCTCTCCCAGGATACATTGAAAACAAAAACATGCCTGCTTCATGACAGTTACATGGCTACAACCTGCTTCTAACGCTTCATGCTGCTAACAAACTGTCCTGGTATGAAAGAGATAATTCACCCTCCAAAACGATTCACATCTACAATATGTAAGTTGTGAGATAAACTAATTCTTGACAGTATTTTTGATGGAGGACGGTCAAAGACTTGAATATCTGTTAAGAAAACATGACTTTGACACTGATCAATATATCCGTAAGGTATGAGAAAGAAAGAAGGAATCACTATTTATTCTGAATTCTGAATGAGATATTGGATACTACTATACTGAAATTCATTGTTTGTGATGTCATTTGAAGGTGAACTGTAGCTGGACAACATGCATTCTATGTTTTCAGTATTGTACCTTTTGTTTGCTGACTTTGTTTTACAGTGTCTTGTAAGCCAGTGTGGGCTGGGCACCATACGGTGTATGATGCTATAATAAAATAAAATCAATCTTTTACTCATAGTTCTTTTTCTTATTTGTTACTGAAATCCACTCAATATGCTTTTCATATGATGCCTCCAATAGAATAAAATAGCAGTAGCGTAGCATTGAATAGAATACAATAGATGTCCTGTGGAGCTGTTTTATAGACAATTTGTTGTATTCAGTTGACATTGTGAATACAAGGTAATATCCAACAATATAAAAATCCACCAAAAGAGGGAGTGAAAGCGGAGGATGAGGAGGAGAGGAATGAAGAGGAATAAGGGGAAGGAGGAGGAGTAGGAGAAGACAGAGGAGCAAGGGGGAAGAAGAGGAGAAGAAAAGAGAAGGAAGAGAAAGAGCAGGGAGAGGAAAGGAAAAGAATAATTCTTCAACAAGATCGTGCTGAGAAAGAACAGCGTGTGTGTGTGTGTGTGTGTATGAGCGCGCACGTGTGTGTCTAAGTGCTGTGATCATCTGTGATTCCGTCTCATCAGCACAATATCAAACCGCCTCCGACATCATGCTAAATAATACATCACTCTCTTTCTCTCTGGCTCTCTCCTTTTCACACATGCACATGTACACACTCTATGGTATGTGCCGGTTCATGAATTAGATATGACCTGACAGTCTTCGGAGGAACAGGAAGAAAGGTTCAAGGGGTCCGCTGATCACATCAAAGTGTATCCCGCCAAGCAGACCCGTGCACAGACAGGCTAAAGAGAGGCTCTACCTTTGCCCTGCCAGTCGTCACCTTCCCTCCTGGAGTGGGATCATTCAAGGAACTTTTTTTTCAAGGATTCTTCTTTTTTTTTGTGCACTGTGGATATAATGCGTACCTCTGTGTGTGTACCTCTGTTTTTGTCGCAGATCCTCAGTGTGTGTGTGTGTGTGTGTGTGTGTGTGTGTGTGTGTATGTGTAACTGTGCAAGCCTCTGTGTGTGTGTGTGTGTGTGTGTGTGTGTGTGTGTGTGTGTGTGTGTGTGTCTCAGATCGTCTGTTGCTCACTTGAAAGGCTTGAATTTTAGCACTGAACAATTTCAAAATGTCCCTCCATGAGTTTTCCTAGATTCTTTGCCTGTACACCCTGCTTGTGGGTGATGGGGGTCGGTCTATGTATGTTTCCATGTGCAGATGCATGTTTGTGGGTGCCGTCTATGTGCCATTCTCAAATGTGGTCATTTAAGTTTTTTTTTGTTTTTTTTTGTATAGCTGTACCTGGAGAGGTGGAGATTCAGCAGGACCACACTTGCCCCCCCTTTCATAAGCTCCCATCTAAACCATATGTTTTTCTTTAATCTGTAAACCAAATATAAGCAGCTTTGATAACATAAAATCATAACAACGCTAGCCTTGTAATGCTAGCATGCATAAAGAGTGACAGGTAGTAATGTTAGCAAGTTAGCTGTAGCCTGCAGGTAACCAGATAGCCGTATGGCAGTTATAAAGAATTTAGTTTACTATCATTCTTGCTTAGTTGTAACTACATCAATTGTCACACTGTGATTTGAATATTATTATCATTGTCTACAACCATCATAAACCATTATGTAAGTTCCATTAGGTTTTTTTTTAGAGAGGTTTACAGTAAGACTAATCTGGCTATAAAAAGGTCACTGTAATCACAAGCTATCATAAGAGGCCTGAATGTCTCTATTGTTTCTCTGTTATAGTTCAACTCAATTTATTGTATTTATACTGCAACAGAAGAGAAAACTTTTTCTACTGGGTAGAGAGTTCATTTATACTTGCAAGCCTCGTTGTAACAGTCAAAGAAGTCAGTAAAACTCACTCCTCTGGTAGAAATACTATCTTTCAGCTAATTGAAGAGCCAGCTATTGAATTAGCTTCACCGGTAACGTGGCCTTCTATCTGCTGGCAGGCACAGGACTCATGGCTTTGAGACAGGAGAAAGAGGGGAATAGGCATGAATGACACCTAGGACGAAAACAGTGAACTACTTTTCAAGTAGTTAAGTATTTTAGTGTAATTTCATTGAAAAAATTGAGTTATGACTGTTTTAACATGTTTAATCAACATGTTTTAATCTAACAATGACAAGGCATTGCTTGCAAAAATCTAAGAAATCTCTCCAATAAGAGAGATTAGACAAAAGGATTTCAGGAAAATGTAACTATAAGCTCACCTCTTTCACCATCAACATATTTTAGCATTTTCATAACATCGAATTTTTGCAAGTACAAAGTGTGGGTCTGCCACTCTCTTGTACACTTACTCACTCACACACACAAACACACACACACACATACATACATACAGTAAGCCAAACAGCTGAATGTATCAGCAGCAGGGGTTCAGATAAGTCCCCTGGATGCTCTCACTGAGAACAAACTCCCTCACACACACACACACACACACACACACACACACAAACACACACACAAACACACACACACACACACAGAATGAACATGGGCCAAGGATCGAGGCGAGACTTGTGCCACCGAGTGAATCTGGGACGACTGCTTGGACATTGCATGTACAAACACACACACACACGCACACACACACACACACACACACACACACACACACAAACACACACACACACACACGTACAAGCCAGACACAGCCATGTGTGCAGGGTTAAACCAAGGCATTTTCCAGCCAGTGGTATCATCATTAAGGGGAGCAACAAACACATACAGACAATAAGACACAAACAAACAAACACGAACACACACACACACACACACACACACACACACACACACAAGCACAGCAGACGCCCAGGCATGCAGAGGCACAACCTGGGGCACACACAGAGACAGTTTAGCAGCGTGTCATATCATTTACAACAGCAACCAGCTGTGACAAACATAGGCTTGACATCCACAGGGTGTAATGTGTGTGTGTGTGTGTGTGTGTGTGTGTGCGTGTGTGTGTGTGTGTACGTGTACATGTATGTACACACATTGTATGTCTGCTCC
This sequence comes from Centroberyx gerrardi, assembly GCF_048128805.1. Lineage (NCBI taxonomy): Eukaryota > Metazoa > Chordata > Actinopteri > Beryciformes > Berycidae > Centroberyx > Centroberyx gerrardi. The sequence goes on from NC_136015.1 coordinate 15,373,792, forward strand.
TCTCCTCTCAGCTTGTGTATGTGTGTGTGTGTGTGTGTGCATGTGTGTTTTCATCAGAGAGTTGGTTAACAAAAAAGTTACCAACATACATTCACTTTATTGAAACGTTAAGCCAGCCACAGTAACTTCAAACAGTTTCTTGTACTTAAATTACAGTAAATCAAATCTACCAACAATATAAATCTTTGTTTCACAACACTTCCTGAAACTTACAAAGCATCCTCAAAACTATCAAGTTAACAAATGAATGGGAAGCCAACTGTAGCTAGCTGGCTGACAGTTTCATGTGATGAATATCTCAGCAAAACACTAATTTGGTTGGGCACCCTTGTCCTCTATTTAGCTTATCTGTGAAGCTTCAAAATAATGGAAGGCTCATTTGATAAATACCCCCATTTGATAGAGATTTGTTTCACAGCTGCAAAGTTTTTAAGGTAGATTGAAATGGAAAACACAACATTTGTTTTGTACATTGGGTGTGGCCAATGCGGGGGAACATGGAGAGTGGTGCGACCCGTTTTATTCTGGCCTCGACTATGTCTAGTCCTGTGCCAAGGAAGAATCTGCAGGTTTTCATTCCAACCAAACACTACACCATCTTTCAACCAGAGAGACAGAACTAATCTGAAATCAGCTGGTGTAGTGTTTGGTTGGAATAAAAACCTGTAATGTGACTCTGTAATCTGTTTTTAGTACACACACTTTTTATTGCGCATGCTGTTTTCACGCTATCTTGTGTAATTTTAGTTTCTTGCACAAACTATGACCTGTGCTACCTTGCTAACAGTGAGTGTCCTGTAACAATCCATGATCCACTACTATTCAGTATTAGTATCCCAGTAGAATACGGGACTACTGAACTAAATAAATGACCACAACTACCTCTCTAGCTCTATCATACATAAGGTCACTGCTGCTACTGAGTATGTTAATGTGCGTTGATAATGACTGCATATTTTGTAGATTGTATGTGCACTATCCACTGTCTAAATGTATGTCTTGCACTGTGTCCTTTGCATGACACGTGAGGTCCTGTATGTCCTTGTACCATGTGGGTCAGAAAGTTCAGTCACCTTGTCAGCTGCTGTCACCTCAAAGCACCGTTCAGCGAATAGCAAACAGCTACATTGTTGACTTGTTTGTTTTGTCGCTTCGCTCAATGTCATATATGTGCCTCCGGTAGACTGTTTTATGCTCTTCTGTTTTATGCTCCGGAACAAACTGCCTCATTGAGGACATCAAAGTTTTGCTAATCTAAATCTAATCTGTAATCTTTCATGCACACAGGACACGGTGTTGGAACATGGTAGGTTTCTAATTTTAACCATCACTTCAGGTCATATCTCTTCTACCAGCTGTGAAAATGGTACCACTACTTCTGTATTTGAATAAGAAAAGCATCTCCGTATAAATACAGTACGCTTTCAGTATCTGTGGCCAGCCTAGAGACTTCAGTCCACCTTAGCATTTGGGGAAAAAATCACTAGAAAATTCTCCTGCACACCTATATGGCTTCAATGGGCTCTCATGCTGGGTTAGACTCGGCACTTGCCTTTCTCTAACTCTCTCTTGACTGGGGAAGTTTGACAGCCTCCCTTGCTGAAAAGGGATGTACTTGTCGCCTATTAGTGAGACCTCTCCTACACTGAGGGGATGGGGTCAAAAAACTTTGGATTGAGTTCAGAACGCGGTGCTTCTCCTTGAAAAGTTTCTGAGTCTGAATGGCCCCCCGCAAAGGACTTGTGAACACACATATACTGATTGTAAAAATGCAGAAATCATTTATGTCCCCACCAACAAAATGGAGTAAAATGTAATCCTTTGTTTTAACAGCTCACTTCTGCAGTCACTTTGCTGTGGCTTTTCTGCATTCCTCTTAGTAAGCAGTAGCTCAAATTCAATTGGAGGGAAAAATGGGGCAACTGAAAGTGACTCAGAAACAAGCAAAACACAGCAAGCAAACACACACACACACACACACACACACACACACACACTGTTGTGTGCTCCCTTTGTAGTTGAGTTTAAATCCATGCGCAGACACTGTAAAATCACTGGCCAACCTTCACACATGCATGCACACATAAACACACGCACACCCACACACACAGTTTCTTACCTTCATAGTTGAGTTTGAAGCCATGGGCAGAGACAGCAAAGTCACTCGTCAACCTCAGAGAGAAGACATTTCCTGTACTGGTGACTGGGGGAGGAACCTGGAAGCCTGTTAACCTATAGAAACAGGGAGATTAACATGTTAACGTGTTGAGATATTAACAAACTGACATGTTAAATATTCAGGGAAAGCACCTCCTCAGTTGTTGACTAGGGAAAGGACCTGAAAGCCTGTCAACCTATAGCATCCTAGAGATTAACATATTAATGTCTTAACATACTAACAAACAGACACATTAGCTAATTAAGAAGAAAAACATGCTTCTTGTACTGGAGAAGAGCCCAGAAAGCCAGTCAGTCTGTAAGAAAATGGAGACACAAAGATAGACAGACCACTTTTCCAAAATAGACAGAGAGATATGAATAACATAGAATACTATATATTAAAATGCAAGGAGTTTCTTCATATAAATCAATCAGAGATTAGTAATGCTAACTGAAAACTTGTATCATTCAGGTGCATGTTTTATTCAGCACAGTCAAAAGCCATGTTTTGTGATTTTCCAAAAGGTCAGTCATACTTTGACATTGGCATGTATTCCACAATTCTTTGTTTCCTTCACACAAGACTGGAATTGGTGGTCAGAATAAATATGCAAAAACAATCTTGGAAAAATCAGATGTCAAAGTGTAAAATCTCAACATCTGTGATGAAGATCAGTTAGCTGCTATTCAGGTAACCTCAGTAGTTCAGAAACATCTACTGCTACGCTGACACCTTATTGCTTTGATTGATTTCTCAGCTGCTAGGATCAAGTCCTAATGTTAATCCTTCATATCACCTGGCTCCATCAACTTTTTGGCATTAACGCTGCTTGACCCCGCCTCCTTTTCTGCACGGCGGTGTCCTATTTACAGGAGCAAAGAAAGGAATGTAGGAAGGGACAATATGCCAGGGTTTGTTATGTGACATGCCTACCTGCATTTCATGGACTTTCTAACCACATGTCGTCATTTTATTTGCGATGTCAAGTCTTGACTTTATTTTGATGTCAGCTGAAACTCAGTGCTGGCAGGCAAACGGTGCTTCTGCTGCCTCTAAACTAAAGTTAGCTAACCTGTGATAGCATAATAGGTTATCATATACATAAACAGTGAAACAGGAGGCAAGTAGGAAGGCTACCGTTAAAACTGTACTGCAAGTTTTTCAGTTTCCCTCCCCATGTACGCTCACACACTGCCCAGCTGTGCATCGTCCCTTCGTACTTTACAGATTCCTTGAAGTAAAGGAGGAAGAAGAGAGAGGTAGGAAGGAAGGGAAGGCCAGCTTTTCCGTCAGGTATGGAGCAGAGCCAAACCTTCTTGCTGCCGCTGCGACACATTTTTTTTCTTGTCCTGCAGCTACCATTCTTCCCCTCATTTCCCCTCCCTCCTTCCTCCCTTTCCCTCCCTTCCTCTTTCATCTCTCCTCCTCCCCCTCTTCCCTCAATCCACTCTTACCTTCCTTTCCCCTGGCATTAATTCATCTAACTCTCTCTTCCCTCTCCTCCTCTCCACTCTGTCTCATCTCCTACTGCCCCCCCCCCTTCCTCCGCTTCTCCCCTCCCTCTGCCATCCTCTCTTCTCTTCTTCTCTCTCTCTGGCATTTTTCCACCTAAATCTCTTTTTTCCTCTCTCATCTTTGCTTCTCCTCATCTCTCCTCTCCTCCTCCCTCTCTCTCTCTCTCTGGCATTCATACAGCCAGCTCTTTTCCGTCCCCCTCTCGCCTTCCTTATATTTGTCTCTCATCCTTTCCTCTTCCTCTCTCTCTCCCCTCATTTCTACTTCCCTTCTTTTATCTCTCCTCTTTCCTTTCTACCTCTTTCATCTCTCTTCTTACCCTCCACCTCCCTTCCAGCCCTCCCTCCACCCTCTTCCTCTTTCCCTCCACCCACTGGCATCTCTCTATCTCTCCATTTCTCTCTTTCTCCCCTCCTTTCCCGCTTGGACAACACACATATTGTGGTAACTTTAAAAATAATATGTGTTTTGGCATTGCCATTTTAATTGCCTTATTCAACTAGTTTTCTCTCTTCTTCCTCTTCGCCCATTGGCCTTCATCTACCAAACCTACTCTTCTTTCCCACTCATTGTACATTCCACCTCTCATCTGCTATTATACAAAGCCAGAGTGCATGCGTCATTTGGAAGTACATCAGAAAATGAAATTGAGGCACTTGTCAGAGCTGGAGACATATTTAGTGCTCTCCTAGCAACTTTGTACCTGCCACTTGTTGAAAGGTAATCTCTTACTTTCCTCTCCAGTGCGATCATGGCAATAGAAATGATGTTTTGTCTGTCACCTCTCTACCTTTCACAAACAGGGAAACCAGGGAAAACGAGATTTCAGCGCGACATACGTCTCCAGTTATGACAGGGTGTCTCTAAAATGTTTGGAAATATTCAAGCGACGTACTGACTGACTGAATTTAATTTCGTATTCCCCCCTGCCTCATCCCTGCTCTCATCTCCTCTCAGTCCGTCCTCTCATCTTTCTATTTATCCGTCTCTCTCTCTCTCTCCACACCATTTAATTTATTAAGCTTTCTATCAGCAAAAACAACCTCCGTTCCTTTAAGAACCTGCCCTCCCTCAACCCTCTATCTCTCCCTCCTCCCAACCCTCCTTTCATCTTTTTCTTTTCCCTCTCTACCTTGCTTTTATCCTCCATTCTAGACCTGCATCTTCACCTCTCCTCTCATCTTTCCATCTCTCCATCCATCCTCTCTATTTCTTTCACCCTCTCACCTCCTCCTTTTCTTTTCATCTCGTATTCGTTCTCTGCCCTCCTCTAACCTCTCCCCTCATCTTTCTATGTCTCCATCCTCTCTCTTTCATTCTCTCACCCTTATCCCTACTCCCATGTTCCTTTACTTGTTATCTTGAATTTGTTCCCTGCCCTTTCCTAACCTTTTCTCTAATCACTCTATCTCTCCACCCTTCTCTTCATCCTTCCACTCTCTCACCCCTTCTTGTGCCCCTCCATTTCTCCAGTAATGTTGCCCCATCTCTCCTTTTCCCCCCTTTTCCTCCTCTTGTGTCTGTTTTCACGGCCCCTTCCTCCCATCTCTGCTCTCATTCTTCCTCTAACTTACTCCCTTTCTCTGTCTCTCTCGCTCATTCTCTCTCTCTCTCTCTCTTTATCTCTCTCTCTCCAACATTTAGTTCAATACCACTCTAAGCACCAACGGTAGCCATCTCCTTTAAAAGCCCCACAACCATTTCTTTAATCGCTTTCTCCATCCCTGATCTATATCTCATCTGTATTTCTCTCTTTGCCTATTCTGTCACTCTCCCCTCATCTCCACTCTTTTAAGCTTTCTCTTCCTCTCTCTCTCTTCCCCCTTTTCCTGCTTGCCTTTCTGTGTTATTTCCTTGCCCTCCTTCACCTTTCCTTTCCTCATTTCTCTCACTCTACTCTTTTTCTATCTCTTTAGAACCTAGCGCCTGCACACCACTCCTTTTGTCTTTTTTCTTACCCCTCCTTCCATCTCTATCACTCAAATATAACCATAGTTTCCCCGAAACAGCTACTTTGGGAAATATCAAATAGACATACATGCTGCACACATTCAAAAGACACACAACAAACATACAACACAAACACACACACTACACATCTAATCTACATAACTCTGCTGTGCCATGGAAACGTAACAACTCCAGTTTAAGTGGGTTTGAGTTGAAGGTTTACATTGTCCCCTACACACCAAGTTCAGTGGGCCAATGAAACCCAGCCAAAAACTGCATTTGACTGCCATTGATAGAGTTAGGAGTTCCATTCCCTGTGTATCTCTAGAAGTTAGAGGTTAACTTTCCCATTGGGGCCACCTATGCTAAACAATGTACTCTTCAAAAGGGGGTGTCATTTGTATTCACTTCATTATTATTCAGTGTAGTTTAGGAAGGTTCATGGCAGCATATTCTGTCAACATGTGTTGCTATCAACTAGGGCTGAACAATTAATCGAAATTTTATCGAAATCGCAATATGGCCTACTGCAATTTTCAAATCGCAGGAGGCGCAATATTTGTTAAAGGCGAAAAGTGTGTCGAAATACCATTTTAAATTAAATATTGTCGTGCTGCAGAGATGTCCTGGCCTACACATCAAATTCTACAGACTTACAGTTTTTTACGATCGCTAGCAAGCGTTTTTCAATACTTATAATACTTTTTCTAAACTCTTCACACACCAACTCACCTACAACACACAGTTGGCAAAACAGTTAATTTTATGCTCAAAATCACATATTGTAAACTAAACACCAACACTAATTTTCAAAATGCAAGAATACTTTGTCAAAATACACTAACTCTACCAAAACACTGCAAACATGTCTCAAAATCAAATAATTCTTTCAAAACACTAGCACATGTTTTCTTCCAACAGGAACATTTAGTCAATCACAGCACAATGACATACAAAATACTAACAGCAGATGGTATTACAGAAAATGCATTACTTTACATGTGTCAGTTTTACCCTTATACAATAGACAGTATATTGATAGTCAATTGTTTTTCGCACTGCAGTTTCTTTTGAAGTCACTCTACATTTTTCTTTTGTTGAGTGTAGTAAATGTACGCATTTTTATCTTCTTTTTTGCAAACATTCTATATCAAAAGTGAATGACTCATCTTTACTTTATAGAATGTACAGTATATGAAAAAGGAATACAGTAAGTGACAGAATTGCTGCAGTAAAGGCTGTATTTGCAATAGGAAATTACTGCAAGAGATCAACAAAAATCTGCAATATAGCTGCTGGTTACAGTTGTGTAAAAATAAAATATACAAAAAGAGAAAGGCACAGAAGAAAAAAAAAGAAAAATACACAGTCCTTTTCTAATCTACCCGGTCTTCTGCATTTGGCCACATGTTCTTGTCCACATCACTCCTTATATTTTCTCTGGCTATGCACCTTGGGAAGTATCTTTTGGCGTGCCTTATCCACCCCTGGCAGTGTTCAGCTGTGATTGGTCTATTTGCATAACTTCAATCAGCTGTTTCTTACGTAATAGCAATAAAAAAATATAGGACATATATTTGTGTTTCAATATACAATGTGAACTGCTGTTCACTTTAACAGTAGCCTATAAGTTAGGTTTAGAACATGAGGTTATCTGTTCTGACATACAGTGTGCAAGCATTTGTAAATTTGGCAGTAAAAATCCATAGTTTTGGTCTTGGTTGAGCTTGTGTGTAAAAGAAATTCAAGAGTTTTTAAAATGTGTTCACTGAATGCATTTTGTGTCAAAGGAACAAGAAATGTGTTAACGGTATGGCCCGCAACAGACCGATGTTGTGCTAACTGTGTTAAGAGTTATGAAAATGTGACTACAGAACTGATAAAAGGTTGCTAGCAATTGTAAAAAACTGTAAGAAAACATCTTTGTTTGGTACGGATCCCCGCAAAAATCACACCATAATCATTTTAATACGTTTTTCAATGAAAATGAGAATAATGATGTAAAAATTATCATTCCCTCTAATATCGCAAATCATATTGCAATTGCAGTATCAGTCAAAATAATCGCAATTATATATTTTTTCAAAATCGTTCAGCCCTACTATCAACACATCTTTTCACATTTTATGTTGAAAAGACATGTGATGTCCCAAAATGCACTCACTGATGAAACTAAAGAAAATAACAGATCTTTTTGAAACAGTGTACGCACTCACGATACTGTAAGGAGCTTTGGATAAAAAAGCAGCCAGCATAAAAAAGCAAATATTATGTTATGTAAATAAACCTCCAACCCTCCTCATCTTTCCTCGCACTCTCTCTCTCTCTCTTGCTCCCTCTCCAATATCTTATTTGTAATGCTTCAGTCCTGCAAAAACGAACTTTCAGCACACATGCACACACACACACACACACACACACACACAGAGCATACTCTATTGCCTGTGTAACGGTTTATCTCTGGATTTATGGGTCTTGAGATTTATGAGGCAAAACCAAAATTCTTTTACAGAGTGAAAGAGAGAGAGATGAAACAGAGGGTCTCTGACATTCAAGGTCTATTCCCGTGGGAGTGTGTGTGTTTGTGTGTGTGTGTGGTGTACAGAGTGAAATCACATTAGCAAGTGAATGAAGAACTAGCTAATATCAGCAGAGTGCTTTCTCCTTTGAGAACACACACACACACACACACACACACACACACACATAAACAGAAACACACAAACACACTGAAACACATATACACATACACACAGACACATACACACACCCGCCATTCTCTTTATTTTCTCCAAAAAAGCAACCATGCAGTCTGGCTAATGCGATTGTGAGACCCCCCTCTCTCTGTCTCTCTCTTTCTTTCTCTCTCTCTCCCTCCCTCCCTCGTATCTGATGGTCTCTTTATTGCCAACAGGGAAAAGAGATTTTTCATTATTATTACTACCATGAAAGAGAGAGAGACAGGGGTGGTGAGATAAATAAACAGACAGAAATAAGAGAAAAGAAAGAAAAAGACGAGAGAACACAGTAAAGGTTTTGTGTTTTGATGAAAAATAATTTCGCAGATCAAATCATATGTGATGTGAACTACATAATTTACCAGATCAATAAGTGATCTGATACAGACCTTCAGGCACGCAATCACATCTGCTAGGGATGGGATGGAGTGGCGGTGGTGTGTGTGTGTCTGCCTGAATGTGTGTGTGTGTGTGTGTGTGTGTGTGTGTGTGTGTTTTGTGTGTGCCTGCCACGAGTCAGCGGTGCCACCCACCCCAGGCAGGGACAGCTCCACTGGTAGAGTAAAACAAATGGACCTAAACTGCACCACAGGAGACCAATTTCATGTTTCCTAAGTGTGTATGTGTCCTGTGCACAGCTGTGCGTTTCTTTTTAAGGTGCTGGTGACTGCAGGAGTAAACAATTTCCACAGGTAGGATTGTTCACTGCATACTAAAAACATAAAATTACTTATTTTTCTCTTAGCAATCTTTTTTTATTCTGTTTGCAGATCAAACGACGTGTTTCAAATGTGTACATGCTGAGAGCTTAATGAAAATGGATATAAAAAAAGAATGCTAAAAGAAAAAAGTCAGATCGTTTATTTTCTAGTGTGCTGTGAACACACCTACCTATGACCAACTTCATGTATGTTTAAATTTATGTCCCATGTCTAACGTCTACCTTTGTCAAGCCACCTACCCTACATTTTCCCCTTTATTTACCCTTTGTGCTTTATGTAATTCCTACTTTGTAATGTAATGTGTCATGAATGTGCTGCAGAACAGGAACCTGCTGTAAAACATGTCAGGCCAATCTAACTAACACCTGTGATCTTACTTTTAAATCTTTCCTGTATAATAAAATGAAATGATATGAATATATGGACACTCTCATCTGAGTAATTTTTGCTTCCCCAATTCTGACCCAAAAATGCCACCAAAATTTACAAATCTAAATGCACAATTCACTAACCATGCACAATGAAGGCAAATGTGTCTAATAGCGCTGGTCAAAAAATAAAACCTCTTTGCACCTGTCATGGTCATGCATATGTAAATTATATGTCTCATTATTATTCCCACAGAATAGTAATTTGTAGTCAAGGTTCAGTACACTAACACTCCCCCCAATGATTATTATTGTAGCACATATAAGATCATTTGAATGGTGGCACATATAACATCCTTTGAAAGACTTTGTGCAAAGAGATCAGTCTGGCCATTCAAAATGACTGCTATCATTGCAGCAAGATGCGGGCATCATTGCCAACAAGTCAGGCAAGCAAGGGAGAGAGTATTTGTCCTCGAATCTCAAATCGGATCACAGAATGTTCCAATTTTGAAGGGCACTTTAGGGCGCACAGGTGCCAGCCTTTGTGAAATAGTCTTAAAACTGAACCACAAACTTTCCGCTTGTAATTGGTGATGAAAGTAGGGCTGAAACGATTCCTCGAGAAACTCGAGTAACTCGATTACTAAAAATCATCGATGCAAATTCTTTGCATCGAAGCTTCGTTTAATCCATATAACTATATACACACTCAGTGTTTCGCACGGATGATTATTACTGTTGCACAACGCGCTGGAGAAAGAGAGAGAAAATAGCGAGGGGCGAAGAGAAGAGACAGGCCAGAGAAAACGACAGAAAGTGTCCAAAGTTTCGGATCCAGTGTTGCCAACTTGGCGACTTTGTCGCTAGACTTAGCGACTTTTCAGACCCCCCTGGCGACTTTATTTCTCAAAAGCGACTAGCGACAAATCTGCCGACTTTTTCTGACCATGGGAAGCAATGTTAATGTGTTGAATCCCAAAGCATTTGGCAATAAATTGGTTCGGCTGATGCCGGTTTTCTCTACTTGCTTGTCTAATCCAGAGAGGTCTGACGGTCACAGCGCTTCCCACACACAGCGTAGCTCCTTCCCTCCGCTGAGAGCAGGGACTGTAGGATAGGGTCCACTTGTAATTGCTACCGGCGTACGCCGAAACTGGCCCGGGTGGGCGGAGTCAGCACTTAATATTAAAACGGGATGAGATGAAGGCTAGTAAAGAATGCACGTTAATTATGGCTATATGTAATGGCTAGTTAAGAACGTAAATCAATATGATGGCTAGTTATGATGTCCCTAAGTTAGCTAAGTTTTGCTCAAGAAAATAACCACAGAAAATAAAATGCTGCAGTCAATTTGTGAAAGCCTGAGCTTCATTCATGTTATTATTATGATAGTCACACACATACACACACACACACACACACACACACACACCTACTCCCCTCACAGTGATGCATAAAATACCCCAGAAAGCAAAATATCAGGTGGTGTAAGTAGCAATTGGAGCCTAAAATGCACCAGTCCAATACAGCAGGTATATTCAGTTTAGTTTGATTGCAGTGAGTAGGGTCAGCAGGTGTAGGGCAACCCTTCAACATAGTAAATAAATGTACATTAGCCAGTCTTATGAACTTGTATGATATTTAGGCCTAGTAATAAATATCAATAATAATAATTATTTCACCTCGTTTTCAGTAAATCACAGTGTCGTATGGACAGCTTCGTGCGGACAGCTTTTCTCTTTTGTATATTTACTATTGCTCTTTAATAAAGCAAAAGTATTTCTTATCCGATTACTCAATTAATCGATGGAATAATCGGTAGAATACTCGATTACTAAAATAATCGATAGCTGCAGCCCTAGATGAAAGGTTATTTGCTTGTGCAGTGCTCGTTTCAAGAGCTTGCCCTTGCAATGCCATTTTAGTGCATCTGGACCACAGTATTTCAGCCACAATTCAGTTGTGTGTTTATGGACCAGATATGGAATAGCTAGCCAATAAAGGGTTGTTAGTGCCATACATACTGAAGATACTGATCCAAATCAGGTGTAAGAAAGGCCAGACACTGCTGCAAGAGCTTCAGAAACCAATTTCATTATCATCTAATATATTAAAAACAAATTAATTTATCACAGAACTACTTGATTATGTATTGTCGAGTTAATTAAACTCAGTTGATTTCTACCAGGCTGCTTGTTAAATGGAAAACGGAGACTCAGTTGCCAATTTAAATAAATCTTTTCTCATCAGGAGTAGCAGTAATAGCAGTTGAATATTAGTGTATAACTTTAAAGTTGTTTATTTCCCCTTAGCTACTGTCAGTATGTGTGTAGCTACCAGTCCCTAACCACCAAAGTAGCTGTACCAAGAGACCACTGGGCGGGTTTGTCTGTGAGCTGGAGAGAGAGAAAGTGTGTACATCTGTTTTAGTCTATGAGTGTGTGTACGTGTATTATGCTGTTTGTGTGTGTTTTATTGAGTGGGTGCTGACCCAATGCCTGACCTCACAGACCAAAATGCTCCGAACAACTTATTTTTCTCTCCATCTCCCTCCATCCATCTTTCTCTTGCCTTCCCTCCCTCCATTTCCCTCTTCCTTCCTGGCTCCTTCCATTGGGAGAAGGGTAACTGTGTCAATTTCCTGACCATTTACTTTCCTTCCACCCTTCCCTCTCTCCCGTGAGGCAGGTAGCTTTCTGCATGTACACCAATAAAGCTCCACTGCTTCTCTTCATACCTCTCTCTCTGTCTCTCTCTCTATCTCTCTCTCTCTTTCTGTCTCTCTCTCTCTCTCTCACACACACTCACAGCAAGCATACAGTAGCCAATACTAACCCACAGCGCATTCTACTAGATCCCTCCACTCTGAATAACTACAGACCTGTCTCAAAACTTCCATTTTTATCCAAGATCCTAGAAAAAGTTGTGTTCAAACAATTAGTAGCACATTTCACAGATAATAATTTATTCGAAATATTCCAGTCTGGCTTTCAATCTCTCCACAGTACTGAGACTGCTCTTCTCAAAGTCTGCAATGACCTTCTGTTGGCTGAAGATGCTGGTGAGTGCTCCATTTTAGTTCTTTTGGACCTCAGCGCTGCTTTCGACACAGTTGATCATAACATGCTAATTGACAGACTAGAGAGGTGGGCAGGAATCACTGATGTGGCCTTAAACTGGTTCAGGTCCTATTTATTTAATAGATGTTTCTCTGTGACTATGGCTGGCTCAGTTTCAACCCCCACAAACATACTCTATGGTGTCCCCCAGGGTTCAATTCTGGGTCCCATTTTATTCTCCATCTATATGCTCCCTCTTGGTGACATCATCCGCAAATACAATATCCAGTTTCACTGTTACGCCGATGACACACAGCTCTATATTCCAATCAGACCCGGTGACCAGTCTAACATAGCAACCCTCCACAAGTGTCTTGCTGAAATAAAATACTGGATGTCAGACAACTTTCTCCAATTAAACCATACAAAATCTGACGTCATTGTACTTGGTCCCCCCACAAACAGAACTCAAATCATGGCAAACCTAGGTGAACTAGCAACCTATGTTAAGTCCTCAGCCAGAAATCTTGGTGTAGTTTTTGATCAGGACTTGTGTTTTGAACCCCATGTAAAGAAAGTTGTTCAGTCATGTTTTTATAATTTGAGAAATATAGCCAAGGTTAAGTCTTTTATTTCAGCCACAGATCTGGAGAAACTCATCCATGCTTTTATTTCCTCCCGCCTCGACTACTGTAACTCCCTATATACCTGTCTCAGTCAGAAATCAATCCACTGCCTACAGTTAGTTCAAAATGCTGCAGCTCGGCTTTTAACTCAATCCAAAAAAATGTGACCATATCACCCCTGTTTTAGCAGCCTTGCACTGGCTGCCTGTTTATTTTAGGATTGATTTTAAAATTATTTTAATTACTTTTAAGGCCAGGCATGGGCTGGCCCCTCCCTATATTTCTGACCTTTTATCCCCCTATGAGCCAGGACACAGCCTGAGATCCTCTGGTAGGGCGTTGCTAGCCATTCCAAGGTCTAGGTTGAAAACCAAAGGAGACAGGGCCGTTGCTGTCAGGGCCCCTAAACTTTGGAACAATCTGCCAGAGGAGATCAGGCTTGCAGAGTCAGTTCCCCGTTTTACTTCACTTCTTAAGACACATTTTTATAAAACGCTTTTATTGTGTGATGTTTATTTTTATTTTGTATTTTATTTTGATTTGTTGAAAAGTGCTATACAAATAAAATTATTATTATTATCATTATTATTATTACTGATATGTCCAAAAAGTTTTAACAGTAAACATAACAGAATGTCACATACTGATGCCTATGATTCAACATGTGTTTTGAAATATGTGGGTTTCATATTGACTTCCATTGCATATCACTGTGTTTATTATTGTGTTATTATATCATTACTATTGATCCATAAATGCTATTAACTGTCTGGTTTCTGCCCTGTCAAAATATAGACTGTCTATATGCAGATGATATTGTAGTGTACTTGCATGTTCGAAGTTACCAGGGAGATGGTGTGCCACCTTTATAGGAAGATATTACAATCAAAATATGTCTCATGAAGATGAATGGAATGAGATGGTTACTTTGAAAATGTAATTCATTAGAGATTATTGAGTATCTGACTCAAATTAACTCAAACACAATGTACTGGAATACTGAAACTCTGTAAACTTTGATTATTTCAATTACTTTCCCTCTAAAATCCAAACAATATTAAGTTAGAAAATGTATTCCATTATGAAATGGTCATGTGTTTGATCCCTGCAGCAGCCATGTATACTGTCTGTTTCCTTGAGCAAGATACTGAACCTGCTATCTGTTCACTCATTGTAAGTCGCTCTAGATAGCATCATCTAAATGCGCAAAATGCAAATGTAATTTTTAGACTAGTGTTATGATCATCTATTGATAATTATCATGATTAACATTACTTCAAGAGATGTATAATCATGTTAGTGACCTAAATCGCAGTTTTCACAGTCTAAATGACTTTGGGCTGTAATTTCGTGAATCAATGGCGTATAGTGCAAAAGCACAGTCAACGGCGTGAAGGGTGGGTTATGTTATTACTATGGTATTTTCGTGGAAATGGGGTGGGATTAAGAGGAATACATTATCAGTAGTTGTGGTAGGGGCTGGCGTCAATCACGACCAATCAAATCACCTCTTTTCCTGCCCTTTAAGTACAGTGCACTCTGTGCCACAGCGCACTCACAACAGCGCACTTTGGTGATGGAGAGAACAGTCTGGAACAAATCTGCCACAAAAGCTTCTCCCAAGAGGAAACTGATGTCCTTGTGCGGGAGGTCCAGAATTGCCACGAGCGAATACGTGGCACCTTAAATAAAATTAGCTTTGGAGGAGAGAACAAATTTGGTTACCGTGTTGGTCTGGTCCTCGGAGAACCATTGCCCAAATGCAGGAAACAGTTCAATGATATTAGGCAAAGAGCCAAACAGAAGTTGGCGGTGAACCACAGGGACAGTTTGCCTATGGGAGGGGGGCATCCACCAGGCCAGTCCCGGACATTTATAGAGAATGCCACCGCTTCCACAATCCCCAGCATGCACCATGGCGCATGCTGGGTTGACGACAATCATTAACACCACAACCACATGTGTATAGATTGTTAGACTGAATGAAAAATTTATCTTTTTGTTTTCCTGATTGAGGAATTTATATCAAAGTAAAATTGTCCAACATATCATCCACATTTCAACGTCACGAAAATAGGGCCCTTCGTCCTCTTCCACCTTTCAAACACATGCTAACCACCTCTCCATCTATCCAACTCCACTGCAACATTGTAAATGTAATGTTTTGAATGGCAAAAGATATTTACTTCATTTCTTGTTCATCAGTTTCTCTTATTTCAGAGCTGTTTCATCATGCGCAGTGTCTAGTTAATATTCATATCATCATCAGACACACACACACACACACACACAAACACTCACACACACATCTAGATAAATCACAAACCAATCATTAGTTAATTTTTATCAGACTTTCTCAGGCTAACGGTGGATTTCTGGTTTTGGATTGAGCCTATATTTCAAATAGATTCACTGTCCAAATACACACACCATTCACTTCGACTTAATGTGTATCAATGTGTGTGGATGTGTGTGTGTGTGTGTGTGTGTGTGTGTGTGCGTGCGTGTATCAATGTGTGTGTGTTCTCATATGTGACAGTTATTGTGTCTAATTGCTAATTGCCAGAGTAAAATCAGATAATTTTAATTTCCATCCACTGAATACGTAACCCTGAGACCTTGAGTGGTGTGAGGGAAGGTGGAAAGGGAAGAGAGGAATATGTTTGTGTTTGAGTGTGTGTATATGTGTGTGTTCTTGTATTTTTATATTTATGAGTAACAAATTTCCTCCTCAAGGGGAGAAGGATGAAGAAAAACCTGATTTCTTTGAGGGCATAGTTTAGGCTTAGGGTTTGGGTTTAGAGTTAAGTTTAGAATTAGGTTTAGGTTAGCGTAAGGGTTAAGGTCATCATCATGACATCACATCTAATGGAATATTCCAAATCAGTAACCTCGAATTATGTTCAATTACTTTCCCTCCAAAATCCATACAATATTCAGTTAGCCAATTTATTCCATAAAGGAAAAGTCACGTTTGATCCCTGCAGCAGCCATGTGTACTGTCAAAGAGTCTTTGAGCAAGACACTGAACCTCCTATCTGTTCACTCAGACGTTCACTGTGTTTTAGTGGTGAGGATTGAAGTACTGTAATAATCTGTGCCATTTCCATATAAATGAAAATGCTAATCTCTATCGCCCATACCTTCAGAAATTCAAACTTCATCAACAAAAAATCCAAAGAAAAAGACGTCACAGTACCAGCGACAAAGTTTGAGTGATCTCTGGAAAGTGCAGCACAGTGACCACTGAGCACCAAAAAAAATGAATAAATAAATAAAACTGAATGTAGTCACTGAAGGCCCTCACAAGTATAGCAATACAAACGTGTGTGTGCAGAAGTGAGGTTTCAGATGCAAGAATCAAAGTTCCACTCATACATACATAAATCCACTCTATGGGTGATTTTTACATGAGAAAAATATTTGTCAAAGGAGGACATTCAAACTAATAGTGAAATATTCCAAATGACATAAAAAAGGGCATCTTCCTCTTTAGTAAAACTGTAATTTCTCCTTTCTTTCCTTTCCTTTCCTTTCCTTTCCTCTCCTCTTCTTCATGTCCAGTAGATTTATTTCCTCTACCTGTGTCCAAAGTTCAGGGTCTGCAGTCAGTGATTGATTAACAACATTAGACTGACTGACACACACACACACACACACACACACACACACACACACACGCACACACACAGTCATTCCTCAGGTTACATTACATGTGGTCAATAGCCACTGGTGTGTCTTGTAAATCAATCACTCGCTACCCACCCTGAACTCTGTGTGTGTTTCTGTGTGTGCCAGTGTATTTATGTGTGTGTAAGTATATTTGTGAGTGAGTGTGTATGAGTGGGGGGTCCTTGACCATGGTGGCATGCTATCCATTAAATTAGTCACACACACGTAAATTCAGAAACACAGACAACCACACACACACAAACACACCGGCATAGGCCCCTAGCCAGGTCACCCTTACAACCCACTCATTGACTGTCTTCATCCATCACACACACACACAGAGAGAGAGAGAGAGAGAGAGAGAGAGCGAGAGAGAGAGAGAGAGCGAGAGAGAAGAGTTGCTGGATTTCAAAGTCCCTAAAATGTACGATAAGCTGAATAAAATACTTTATGTACACAACAGAAAAAGAGAGCGAGAAAGAATCATTGTGTGTGTAATTGTGTGCAGCCAGTGTAAGGCCACGACATTAAAAAATGAAACCATATAACATCTGATGAGGCAAAGTGAAACTGAAATATTTAACCACAACACTGAATCAAAGAACAAATATTCTGACTCAATGACCTCTGCATACACACAGAAGGTGCACACACACACATCCACAAAAACACACACACGGCAGACCTTTTCAACCCTCCTACACATATATGCATGAATGCACACAGACACAAACTCACAGCGAGACCAGACTGAGAGTCGGAATGGGAGAAAACCAATTTCCTTCCAGCAGATAGCATCCACTGCTGCTAGCAAGGCTTTGTCTGTGTGTCTGTGTGCATGCCTGCCAATGGGTGTGTATGTGTGTGTGTTTACGCGAGTGTGTGCCTGCCTGTTTGTGCATTAGCCCGCGTGTGTAGTCTCTCTGTTTATCTTACCGTGTGTCGGCGGTGTGTGTGCATCTACCTGCCCGTACGTGTGTGTGTGTGTGTGTATATGTCAGTCTGACCGTATGTGTGTGTGTGTGTGTGTCACTCTTATTGGCTCCCTGCAGTGCAAACACCCATTCCTTCCAATCCCCCTCAGCGTTGCTATGATGCCCAGGGACGATAAGCCTCTTTGGGGCACAGAGTGAAGGAGGAGGGGCCTGGTCCTGGAGCTCTGGAGGTGACAGGGGCCATCGCTGCTCTCTGTGCCCCCCAGGAGAGACACTCTGACTGGGGTTGAATAGTGGATTAACCTCCCTGTCAGCCGCAGAGGCTCCAAGACAAACATGCAGAGACGGGGACTGACAAGAACAGACGCACATTAAAGACCCAATCCATAATTGCAGTATGGCGTATTGCTCCCCTTCTGGCTTTCTTTACATAATGACTCTAGTTAAAGACTAGTTTTTGTCTCCCTGAGAACAAGGGTCTGCTTTTGATCTTTGGTCTTACATTGAATTTTGAGGCTGTAAAAGGTTTGTTCAAATTTATAATTGCTGTAAACACTAGAGTGCATTCTTTCCCTTAGTATTTATCTCTCTCTCTCTCTTTCTCTCTAGTTATCTATAGTGAGGTTTCTGGTAGAAATTAGAGTAGCGTGTGTATGTGTGTGTGTGCAGCTTCTCAGGCTTCTGATGACTATAAGCTTGACAAATTTTGAGAGAAGTTTGTACCAAACAGGAGCATGCCTTGGTGATACCAAAATATATCAGACGTGCAAAAGGATCTTTCATTTCTCACTCTGCTGTAAACTATGTAATAACAGCAGACACGCTATAAAAATAATCTAGAAATCAAGAGACATGAAGAGGGTGGAAATAATTCTGTGATAACACAAGATATTGACCATATATAGACATGTAGAGGTGGGCTAAGTGTGAAAAACATTCCAGCAGGAAGCACACTCATCCCTGCTGGCTGATTCGCATCCAAATTACATACTTTTAGATCATCAGTGAACCAAATCTCGACATCTATTTTGTATGCTTGGTTTTGTATTGCGTATTCATCTTTGTCAAGTTTTACATATTTGTCTGTCTCCATGGTCAAAAGACAGTATAAGGGTGAGAATAATAAGATAATTGCAATGCTAACAGGCAGAGAGAGAGACTGGTAGCAATGCCAGTCAGTATCAGGCGAGGTATTATGAAGCGGAGTAGCTTTTGTGGAAGGAACTCGGTTTTCCTCACATGAGACTTTTGGTAACAACTGCAAACTGTTTCTTTCTATTGTTGAAAAAGGATTTGTTGGTTCCAGTATTAGATGATAAATGTACTACCTCTCTTTCTCTCCCTCTCTCTCTTCCTCTCTCTCTCTGTCACACACACACTCTCACACACTCTTTCTGGTCTCTCTCTCTCTCTCTCTCTCTCTCTCTCTCTCTGTCTGTCTTTCTCTTTCTCAGGCAGATAGATAGATAGTGAGTGTTGCCCCCCTGAGCTAAAGCTTGTTTAGGCTGCTGGCTACCCCATCACTTACTATTAGACCTGACACGCATACATAGAAAGAGGCAGACAAACACACACACACACACTGAAAGAGACATACACACACCAAGACATACACACACGCGCACACATTAAGGTGGGAGACACACACACACCCATGTGTGTGCGTGCGCGCGCACACACACACCTGTATTTTGTAGATAGGTAGAGACAGATTGCAAGTGTCTGCTGGCATTTAAAGGGGAGGTGTCAGGGCTGACAGCACCTTAAAGGGACGGTCGTTAGAGAGATATATGGATGGGAGAGGACGAGAGCGAGAGAGAGGGGCAGGATGGGATGGGGGAGAGAATAAGGGAGAACGCAGGAAGAAATGATGGAGAGAGGAGAAGCACACACACATACAGTATGTCGGGACCAACAGCAGAGCAGACTGAAATTCCTCTACCCTTAAAGAAAATGTGTGTTACAAAATACAGTTTTGGGTGGAATAATTAGGAAACTTGTCTTTACGTCAATTTCCATCTTTCAATAGCTTATACAATGTAATGCAATGCTTAATTGATTCACTTGAGTACACAATCAATCAATAAATCAATCAATTAAGTGTCCATCTATCTATCTATTTATTTATCACTGTGATATTTTACTGGTTGATCAAACTCAATGTCTATGGTGAATAATTCTAATAATAATAATAATAATTCTAACCAATTTACCTACTACTTCCTAAAGACCTGCACTCCATTCAGACACCTGGGACAAGTAATAGTTTTATATTCGTCTGTGAGTTGAGGTTGAGCCCCCTCCATTTTGGGCACAAAGTAATCCAAATGCAGATAATAGTAACTTGATCACATTCATATTTCCAGTATGTGTATGGCATAATAATGTTGAGTTGGTAGGGAATATTACAACCTAAGAGTGTTTTCACCGTGCTTGAATATTACAGTATAACTTTAAAAAAAAATGACAATCATGAAAATCATGGGGTGCACCTTTTTTTTATTTTTCTGTGTCATGTGGGAACCACATTTTGAAGGAGCTGGCACAAAACTGCCAAGCCATCATCACTCAAAATAGCATTCAGGCTGTTGACACAAACTGCAGCAGCTCAGTAGATATATAGAGTGATTTTAAGATGTGATAGCTTTGTCCTTCCAGCACCCACACCTATTTCAAACTTTTCTGCATCTGGGTGTAGTTGTTTTACTGTATGATTGTGCGAAGTGATAGATCAAATCTCTCCTTGGTAGACCTCACTATAAGGGAGCTCTATCTTGCTCGGCAACTCTCTGTAAAATGGCTTCTTTTTCAGTGAGACACTTGTTTGCTAGAGATAATGTTGAGTTTGTTTGGAATGTTAGTGTTAATGTTAGAGGTCAGCTAGTGATCTCATGGTTACCTTAACAGTTTTTCATATTTCGTGTGGATAAACAACCTTCAAATCTTTTGTGTGTGTGTGTGTGTGTGTGTATGTCTGTACTGTGGTTTAACCTTGCCTGCGGTAATGACTGGCTCTTTGACTCCTTCAAGACAACAAAAGACAGCACAGCACACAAAGCGTCACAGAGACAAGCCATACACTCCCAAACACACGCACAGAAACTCAATCGCATGCACACGCATAATAAGCACACACACACAAACACAGATGTACAGGCACACGCACAGATACAAGCTCACCACCTACACACGCGTGTACACAAATGCTGGCACGCACCCACACGTACATGCACACATGCAGCGAGTGGCTGAACAATAACATGGCTTGTTGCCGGGGGGCTTTTTGGCCTATTTTTTTCTTGTTTATGTAAAATAACTGTTATGACAAACACAAAACTGGAGGTAAAAAAAAAAAAAAAAAGACAAAACACAAAGACACATTCCCTGCACCCTCTTGTGTTCCCTGTGGGAAGTCTCTGGATAAAACAAAATTAACTGAATGAGGGAGGAGGTGATCATCATAAGTCAAAGAAACAACAATATAAACCATAATCACTTATATTTTTAGAAAAGCATTATTTTCTGTTTTTACTGTTTTCCTTAAAAGCACCCTATCTACTTTAACTCTGTTTCATACTATTTATTGTAATGTATTCTATGAATTTACATGTCAGCTTAAAATGGTGAGTTAACTCAGTTTACCCATATTTTTATTTACTGAACAAAATAAAAATATGGGTAAACTGGGTTTAGGTGGTTTA
Source organism: Centroberyx gerrardi (assembly GCF_048128805.1). Taxonomy (NCBI): domain Eukaryota; kingdom Metazoa; phylum Chordata; class Actinopteri; order Beryciformes; family Berycidae; genus Centroberyx; species Centroberyx gerrardi. The sequence goes on from NC_136015.1 coordinate 15,395,242, forward strand.
CCCTCCAGTGCTGCTACGTCCTACTGGAGTAGAAGATTAAGTTGGTGGAAAGATGAGAGAGGAAGAAAAAGAACTGGGAGGAACACAAGGCAGGTATTCGGGGATATATACCATACAGAGGATTTTGCACGAAGTTGAGCAAATTTTGCTTATCACTCACAGTATTGTGCAGCGCTCTGCTTAGCCGCTCAATCCCCTCACCTTCGCTCCGCTCCGCTCTCCTCTCGCTCAGCTCCTGATTTGCGCTCCAAATTCGCTCCCTCCTCTCCCTCCTCTCCCTCCTCTCCCAAAAGTAGCCTATTATTTTAAGTTTGAGATCATCCACATGAATCAATGAAAAGAATCTTACTCCATAATTTAGGAGAGCCCTTCCTATTGTTTGAATACTGTATGTGGAAAGGCTGGTTTTGTGCACAAGACGATAAA
>NC_136015.1:15400667-15459409 GCF_048128805.1 Centroberyx gerrardi
AGAGACAGATGAAAAGACAGAAAGAGAGATGCAAGATGGTTATCCCTCAACAAACACTGAGTTTATCTAATGGAGAGAGACAGAAGAGAGAAAGACGGTCAGAGAACGAGCCGGAGAGCGCTCGTAGCCTGAAGCAGGGATGGAGTTCTTTGATCTGTCATATCATTTTTAGCTGCTGTAACATGGTAGATTCTGGTAGCTAGCAAACCAATATGAAATGGTTGACTTCTACAGCACCCTTGGACCTAACCTCCCCTGCTAATGTGAAAGAACCACGGCCTACTGCTAACTGAGATGGGTTTCTTCTGGGGTTAAAAAAGAACACACACAAATTCCTTCTATGGTGGAATGCAACAAAAATACTCTTATTACTGTAAGTGATTTTTTTTTATTAGTCCTTTTTCTTTGAGTTTTATTCTGAGATTTAAAAGTAGTGCAAAAAATGAATCCTGAGTAATTAATTCTGGACGTCCCACAACTGATAAGACATTTTGGTCTAATAATGACATATCAAACTGCATCTTGCATACATTTTGATATGCCAAAACCAGTGATCACTTACATTTTGACCAATTTGGAACATGCAGAACATCTCAATGATTTTCATTTTAGAGTAACTAACTACTTCAGCTAACAATTTTTATTCTATGTAACATATCTACACAGGATACGTTCCCTTACACCAACTTGAGTCAAATTTATTTTTATATTTACGCAACCTCCAATACAATGTATTCAAAACACCTGAAAAAAAGTGATACGACCCAAATGGCGCAGCTTCATGAATACTGATTTAGTCTTTATGTCAGTTTTCATAAGTTGTTCATGTTTATTTATGTCATTTGTGATATAAAAGTAGGATAGTATATATGTTTATTGTGACGACTTTCGGAAGTAAACTGCTCCTGGCAAATAGAATTGTGTGTGTGTGTGTGTGTGTGTGTGTGTGTGTGTGTGTGTATTTTAGTGTGTCTTGTACTTATGCATTCCATCTATTATTTAGTTGGACATATCTAATATCACTCCAGAGACATGATCACACACACACACACACACACACACACACACACACGCAGAAAAACATACAAACATACACAAATACATGCACACAAAAATGTGCACAAACACACAAACAGAAACCCACACAGAGCAACACACACAGAAAAACATACACACAAACACATACACAAAAGCATGCACAAAGAAACGCAGACACAAACACATGCAGAAAGAGAAAGAGAAAGAGAGAGAGAAACACAGACAGAAAGCCAATCTGTACATCTTTCTCTACAAATAGAGGTAGAGACAGAAAAGGAAAGGGGTGTAGGAAGAGAGAAGCTGTGTACCCACTGCGTAAATGAGTCACTGTTGCTGTGTCTCGGTGTTTATGTTATGTGACATACTGGAGGGAACCGTTCCACTGTCGTCCCACGTCAACGTAAGGCACTGACTGTTTCGGTGTTCAAACTGAATGACTCACACTAGTAGCATTCCTGTGTGGTTGTGTTCATATAATGAGGGAAGCGTGTCTCTCCCAGCCCACACAGTTGACTACTAAACTCCAGCGGGAGGCTGCGAGAGACTAACTAGACGTTGTTGATGGACAAAAACCACATACCTGCAAAATGTGCCTTTTCCAGGAACGAGGGAAAAAAAGAGCGCTTAGATCCTTACTGACAACCGTGAATTTAAACTCTATGAGAGGTTTTATAACAAGTTTCAAGAGCCGTGGTCAAAGGCCATGAGACTCACTTCACACATTGATTGCCACATATGTAAATATCAATTTAAGTGAGAAAAGTAGCATAGTTTATCCACAACAGCAGCTTAGTGCTTTTCAGAAAGTCCATTCTTGGCCCAGGGTTATCGTCTGTTTGAGGATACTAACTCAAAGGAAACGGCGCTGCACAGATCAGCCGCTGCCATTTCCGAGACAAAGACGACCAGAAAATACAACTGGGGATACATAGAAATGGCCAAAAAAAGGGCTCTGTAAAAGAATTAAAAAACAGCCAACCGTAGCAGAAAGCTGGTGTGCTGGTTCAAATAATGGAGGGAAAAGTTTCCCAAAGCTACAAATTCTCTAGATACCCACCTCCACTGCAGAGGCCAGCTCAGTGAGGCGAGAGAGACAGGGACTCACTGAAAATAATCACCTTGTGTGTTTTTTCTTTCCTTCTTTTTTGTCTTTCTTTTGTTATTTTTTTCTCTGCACTTCTATCCTCCCTTTCCTCCCTCTCTTTCCTTCCTATTTCCGCTCCTTCCCATCTCCTTTCCTCCTCCTCCCTCCAGCCGTTCCCACCTGTCCTCCCTCCCTCTCATCATCCCTTCCTCCATCGTTCTCTCCACCTCCCCCTCTCTCTCTTTGTCTCCCTCCCTTTAATCTGTATGTATTGCCAGCCAGTGTCTCCAGTCTTCCCTCCAGGGGCAGTGGGCCAGCTCTGTGGCTGATCATAGTGATCCTTCCCCGAGGAACAGTCTGTCTGACACCTGGGTGACTGCCCTGGAGGTATTGAACTGTCTGCGTGTGTGTGTGGGTGTGTGTGTCTGTGTCTGTGTGTGTGTGTGTGTGTGTGTGTGTGTGTGTGTCTGTCAAGGGGCTAATGGGCAGCTTGAGGGGATTACCAGCTTAGCCACTGGGATTACTGGAACCTTACACACACACACACTCAGTATGGGGAATATTACCAGACAGTGGAGTCATCCAAGGTGTATTGGTTGACCTGTTACACTGTCCTGGTTCTCATTAGCCTGGTATCCAACACAAGCAGGGTTAAGAAGATCTAGCCAGAACCAGGGCTAAGTGGATCTTACCAGAGCCGTGTGCAGCTCAATGGGTTTAGCTCACAGAATCAAAGGCTGTTTATTTGGAAATCTCTCGTCTAATTTGGAGTTCAGGAGTGCAAGAGGAGGCCTGGTGCATGCCTCACTGCCACTATCTAAAGCCACAAATGAATTCATATGAATATTAATTTCATCAGAATAAATTGGGAGCATGAACTAGACACACACTAAAAGCTGTAATGCACAGAGCAACTTTTTTGGGCACCTCTGATGTTGTAACATTGCCCAAAGAATCGCCTAAGTGTTGTTGCTTTAATCGCATAGGAACATCTTGCTGTTGCCAGGAAAACTCTGAATAGATTATGACCCTGAGCCTCACTTTGTTGGAAAGCATTACCTCTCACTGTGCACGTACAAACACGCGCGTGCACACACACACACATACACACACACACACAGACACAATTGCCTTGTTTATTGCCACACTCAGATTTGCAATGACAAGTTTAGGGTTTCACGAAGAGTGCCAACTGCCATAACAAGTGTTTGTGTGCGCCTGGCTCATATTATGTAAAGTCACCAATGAATATTTATGAATGGGAAACTACAGGTGCTCGTCCTTCCCAGTGAGTGGTTACTCTGCCAACAACTAGCTGAGAGTGAAGTTACAGAAAATGTGGAGCTAGCAGCGTTGTAAAGTATTAAAAAAGGTTAAAAATAAACCTTGGTCCCAGTTATGACTATTATTTTTAGCAACATCAGTCTTGAATGTTTTGGTGCAACCTTTATCAGAGCAACAATGATAAATTGGCAGATCGTTTACATGTAAAATTCTCTACTACCCATATCTAGGTGGTTAGCTGTTAAATATAATCCTACTTGGTGTTTAGCTCTTTAGGGAGCATTGGTTTGGTGTTACTTGGTACATTGACATGCCCACAATACCCCGGTTACTGTTAAAAATAAAATTATGGTGATTAAATTATGGTGATGGTGCTTAAAGTGTTTGCATGATTCAAAGTAACACAATTTACTACAGTATTTGCATGACCAAATAATTGTTAAGATTGAGGAGAAATCTAGGTATGTTAACCCAGTTATGCTTACAACATTTATGGCCTTAGCCTGATTAAGATAATCAGGCTGAGGGGTATACATGGTAATTGCTACAGTAGGAGTTTTGCCTTAATGAAGATCAGATAATTAGTATGCATTAAGACTTGCTCATTGTGACAGATGGGAGCAATCAATTGCAAATATAATGTAAAACCCTACCTTTTTTTTCTCTCTAGGCAGGTCGCAACAACCGCTCACAGAAAAAAAATCAATTAACTCCAGCCCCAGGTGTATTAAACACATACAGACATAATCTCAAAGGGCTACGGTGGCCACAATATGACACAAAGGACAGGAGCTCCAGAGACTCAAGAGAGAGTTATCATCGGGGGATTTGACTCCTGAATATTGTAATGCAGTGTTAACGTTATTGTAATGATTATAATTATAATCTGCACCAGGCTGAGCTGAAAAGAGCAGAGCTGGTTATCAGTACAGAATTAATGACATTTATAGAAAGAATGAGAGAGAGACACAGACAGAGAGAGAGGGAGATGTGTGAATTAATATCATGTGAAAAGAGACAGAGAAAAAGACAGAAGGGGTAGAGAGACAGACATGCAGAAACAGAGGAGAGAGATGAAATGAGTGAATTAAAGCCATTCAAAGAAGGGCAGCCTGAGACAGAAAGAGAGACTGAGACAGATTGTGGGAGAGAGAGAGAGAGAGAGAGAGAGAGAGAGAGAGAGAGAGAGATGATACCAGTGAATGAATATCAAGAGAGGAGTGGTAACCAACTAAAAGCTAAGTTCAGAGATACGGAGAGACAGTGAAAAAGAGGAAGGAAATGGGATAGATGGGTGAATGGATGTCATTTGAAGACAAGCAGCAGTAACAATGGACCAGCTAAATCCATCAGGGAATAATGACTCAATAGGCATGGAACAGTCTCTCTCTCTCTCTCTCTCTCTCTCTCTCTCTCTCTCTCTCTCTCTCTCTCTCTCTCTCTCTCTCTCATCCTCAGGATCTCTACAATCTCTCTCTCTCTCTCTGTCTGTCTCTTTCTCTCTCTCTCTCTCTCTCTGTCAGTGTCTCTACAATCTTTGTCACTGAATAGCTGGCAAAAAGCTGTGGTAAGAAATTGTATTTGGAAATGTATTAAGGAGGAAACTTTACTGCCACGTGCCCTTTTCTCAGGATTGCTTTCACCTTACATGGAAACGTTGCTTGCATTTCTTGAACGGCTGAAAACAGCTTAGTAAATTTCAATGGGCAGGCACACATTGTTTTCCTCCACAGTGTGCAAGGCTTATCTTTTATGAGCAAACAAAGTGAGTCCACACAACAATCTTGCTCCACCAGATTTTATTGCAGTAAACAACGTTTACCCCAAGTGGGACACCTGATGAAGACCAACTCTGTCAGAATGTTTTTACAGCAATAAAACTCGGTGAACCAAGAATATTGTGCGGACATACTTTGAATTTTGCCAGATAAAACTGTGTGTATCACTTTGGTTTATCCATTATAGTCTATGCACACCTTAATATATTCATTTTTCTAGAAGTAAAGAACATTTTCATGCATGACTAGTAAATATGTTGATTTACAGGGGCATATAAAACATATTCTGTATATTTTTGTTTTATTAATATTTATTGTTTAGCATATATTTGTAGTGATAAGAATTGCTTACTGTCTACAGTATGTCTTGTGCTGCACTGGTCCCTTGGTACTGGATGTTGTTCGTGTGTGTTTGAACCTCTGTATGTTTGTTTTCTCACCAATGTCACTAAGACAAATACTGTGCACTTACTGTATGCAGAAATAAAGTAATTCTGATTCTGAGGCTAGAAGATGTTGGTCTGAGCCTTATACACAGGAACATGAAGGGAAAAAAAGCCTTGAAGAAAGCCAGGGGTCTCTTTTTCTCTCTCTTCCTTCCTGCCTTTTTAACCTGAGCAAAGCTATTTGGATCTTCCAACACACACACACACACACCTCTCACCCCCTGTAGGGCAGAACTGATGCAGGAAGAGATGAAATACTACTACCTCAGGGGTAAACACACCTTGGTTCACACACACAGACACACACGCACACACACACACATACACACACACATATATATCTGCATACATACACCTCTTGCTTTCTCCGACATGTACACTCAATTCCACTCAGGAATATTGTCCCAACATCAAAGACCATATTTGCTTACTTTCACACCAATCACACACTGCTGTTTCTCATGGCCTTTGTGTGTGTGTGCGTGTGTTTGTGTGTGTGGTGTGTGTGTGTGTGTGTGTGTGTGTGTGTTTGTGTGTGTGTGTGTCTGTATCTTTCTCTTTCTGTGTGTATGTGCGAGTCTTTCTGTATGTGTGCATCTATGCGGCTCTGTGTATGTATTTTTATCTGCATGTATGTCTTTCTGTGTGAATGTTTCCTTAAGTGTATCTCTCTGTGTATACCTGCGTGTGTGTGTGTGTGTGTGTGTGTGTGTGTGTGTGGGGGGGGGTGACGGTGACCTAGCCAGGTGTAAAATTTGTGCTATAGAGGATTGCAGATACAAACTAGGTCAGGGGAGGAACAGGATAGCGGAGTAAACTGGCCAGGATATGGCAACCCAAAAGAAATAGAATGGCTTTAACAGATATCGCCTGGTGTAACATACAGTCCTTTGGTACGTGGCTGCCACAGATTTGAATTAATGTCATCATGGAAATGAGCATCTGAGAATCTTATGAGTATCGCTACTAGTTTCCATTTTACATCAGAGACCAACCAAAGCAAAAGCTGCTAGAATCACAACAGACTAACAAAAATACAAAGTAGATTTTGATGTCAGTACAAATACAGTATGCGGTTTTGATGCAATTCTATACTACATTTTTTTTTTTTTACCTGCTTAGTCTTAACTGTACACTTGGAGATTCAAATGATCCTGATTCTGGTCATTAAACTAGCTTTAAACTCTACACCAATCATACTTCTACGTCAACTAGTCTTTGGTCTGTTCTAATCTGCTGTTCTGTAATATGGTAAGTGATAAATACTATGGATAGATGGATGGATGGATGGATGGAGGGATGTAAGTAGATGGAAAGTGAGAGGGATAGAGTGACGGAATGATCACAGTGAGATTCTGTCTAGATTTATCGTCCTGTGTGTGTGTGTGTGTGTGTGTGTGTGTTTGTGTGTGTGTGTGTGTGTGTGTGTGTGTGTGTGTGTGTGTGCACGTGCATGACCAGTTCTTAGTTCAAGAGAAAGGGACATAACACACCTCATCTACACCACAAATCACTGTTTTCTTACACTAAAAAGTGAATCAAATGAACCCGTCCTGAATTGATTCACTGCCGTCGGACAGCCCGAAAGAACAGAGTTAGTTTAAGGAATCGGTCTTCACTACTCAACTACTATTCACAGGGCAAGGGTGTTTAGAGACCATGAGAACCCCTTTGCTTTAGATGATGATTTATTACATCAGATGTATAAGAAATGTTTGTAGTGTTTCCAGGCCATTTGCCCACTCTGGCAATAAACGAGGGCTTCTATCAAATAGCAGGTTATATTAGTTGACTGTATCAATAATGAATGAAATGTACTATTGCATATTAAGTGCGCTGCAATTCTTCTCTCGAGGGTGATTAGTGCAATAGATTGCATCAATATTACCATCATTGCAGCCCTGGGGAACAGTATTTGACATTGCAATGTTTGGTTTGGTGTTAAACATAAACTCAAATGTACCACACACTAAGTGCATGTGTGTTTAGGCTGAAAAAGCTGTGAATAATTATCATGAGCAACTGAATTCTACAGAAAACTTCAAATGAGTTTGAATGCATGAACACGTCCAAGGCGTTGCTTTAAGCTGTCAAGTCGTGCCAACAAATATCCCCACATTACGTGAATGGTGCATTAATTACAGCCACATTCACAAAGGATGGAGGACGAGTCATAGCAGAATGTGTCACGGAGGGAGAAAGAAAGATGCTAAGGAGGAGAAACATAATAGAGAAATCAATATTCATAATTTTGACTGTCATACTGGAGATGGACAATACGATTTGTTAATCGTTACATCCCTAGAGTGTATGTGTGTGTGTGTGTGTTAACTAAGACAAGGAGGGAGGGGGAGAGTCAAAGAAAAAGTTTATTATTAAGTTTGTAGTAGTCGTGACCAGTTATATGTGTGTGTGTGTGTGTGTGTGTGTGTGTGTGTGTGTGTGTGTGTACTATCTACTGTACACTGGTATACCGAATCCATAATTCAACAGAGAACGTGAGCAGAGCTAGATATATCTGATTTATCTGTGCTTTTTCATGTGGTGTGTTTATTTTTTACGCCTGCTGAAATTAATTAGCTTGGCATTCTTAAGTGTAGTCTGTTATACACTTGCCACATTATCAGAAAAAAATATGTTTTTTGCACTGGCACTTCCATTGGATGAAAAATGGCTTGCTAGTAATGGACATTCAGACCAATGGATAACAGTCCATTGGTCTAACCACAAGCTGAAGAGCTAGCTAAATAATGTGTGACAAATGGCCAGTGAAGACAATTAACAGACTAAAATTCAAAATGTCACTATGTCTGTTTAAGTGTCTGTTAGGATGAATTAAGCACGCCTCAGGTAGTAATTCAATTTAATTCAAAAAGATCACTTGCAAACACACTATCTCAGCCTCTCACTTTGCCTGTCTCTCTTTCTCTCGTTTTTCTCTCCGTCTCTCTTTGTTTCTCTGTCTTCACTGTTAATGTTTCCTAATGAAGTTTTGTAACAGTCATGGAAGAATAAGTCATTATGAATCCAACAAAGAACACAGTCATTTAGGCTCTGTCTCATTCGGAAGGTAGCTTCCTACTTCCTTGATACCTAACTAGGAGCTAGCAGCTAATAAGGTTCCTTGTTTGACTTGTAGGTAGCAGAAAGATAAATGGTTTGAGACAGACAGCCTTCCTTGGCAACGTCATGTGACTGCAGTTAACTTTACACTCCGCCAACAGCCAGTGTGATCAAACTTCTTTTTCAAAACAGGTTAAAAGAAATGATAAAAGTGTGCTGGCTAGCTTCGTGTATTTGTTGGCTATGAAAAATAAACCATGTTGGTTTTATATATACAGTGATCACTGTGCAACCAGTTAATTTATCAATCAGCTTTCAATAGGCTCTGCTGCAGTAATAATGTTATTGCTAGCTAACGTTAGTTAAACTACACCAGGACCTCCATTCGACCGGTAAAAGTAATTTCAGCGGCATTCCAGAAACAATTGACTGTACTAAAATATAAAGTAATATTATTCCCTATTGACAATTTTCACATAAAAAATGAATTGAAAATGTTCGTTATTTCTTATGGTCATACTTTTCAAACGGTCAAACTTTTTGTCGAAGCAGGGGCTTCCGTCTGCCATTAATTTTAGCAGATGTTGGGGAAGTGTCTTTCTTCTTGTTCGCTGATGTTGCGGTATTGTGGGATGTCCTATTCCACCTAAGGAACCACTATATGCTTCATTCAAAATCAGCCAAAACAAGGTAGCTTGAAAGGATGCTTCCTATATGTCCTACCTGAATGTATCCATCCTACCTACAAATGCTACCTAAGTAGAAAGCTTTCTTGGGTGTGAGACAGAGTCTTAGGTTATTTATGGATTTTTAATGTGTGAAGATGTTTCCTTAAATAATTTAAGTAATCTAAGTATTTAAAACAATAAGTCTGGAACAAGCCCTGCTAGTAATGGACATTCAAACTAAGCCAGAACACAAGCTGAAGAGCTAGTTACATAAAGTGACAAATGTCCAGTACAGAAAACAAAAACAGAAAAATTGTGTTCAGATATCACTACAGTGGTTTAAGGGCCTGTTAGGATACGTCAAGCACACCTCAGGTCATTCCAATATAATTCAAATAGATTTAATTACACACACAATCACACTCTGCCTCAGTCTCTCTCTCTCGCTTTCTGTTTTTCTCTGTCTTTTTCTTTGTTTCCCCATTGTGAACGTTTCCTAATGAAGGTAGGTTGGAACAGTCATAGAACAATAGTCATTATGAGATCAACAAAGAACACAATCATTTAGATTATTTATGAGTGAATGTTTCATTAAATAATTTAATCTGCGTAATTAAAACATTTTATCAATTTAATTAAAAAAATTCTCACTGGGAGAGCTGGAGTGGAAACTGTTTGTACGATTACATATTTATTAGCTCATGTTTCTTCCAGGTATTCCCAACTTTGCAACTGGGACACCACATGGGGTCCCCTGTTATCAAAATGAGGGCGCTTGAACAATTCCTAATCAAACTTGAAAGACAGCAATAATATATGGCCATACTTACAGAAGAAAATATATAAGTATTATTAATCATTTTTGGACTACACAGAAGCAACTGTGAAAGCCACAAAGCCTGTTTTGACCCAGTTTTCACCGACCACCTCGCAAGAGTAGACTGAAATATTGTTGTTAATCAAAGGTCCTATTCTAAAGTTTTTGTGTGTTTTAGATGTTGGGGTCACAAGGTGTGTGTGTGTGTATCCTGGCCCCACAAAGGTGAAGACAGAGAGCGATGTGGAATGAGAGCAGCTCAATTTATCATCTGTTTCTATTCTATTTGCTGAGTTTGTGTGTCCCAAAAAGAGGAATTGCTATCTTAGGCTCACACATAGCATTTTTTCCCCAAGCGGCCGCAAGGCGCACAAAAGGTGGCCGCTCCCGAAAAGCGCTGCAGCGGCGTTTTATTCGTCAGAGCGGAGTGCTTTCAAAAGTTGAGAAATGTTCAACTTTTCAGAAAAGCACCGGGTGACGTGAACCGCTTTTTCCCAGCCGACCAATCGCGATCACAGAGACGCTGGCCGTTTCCCATAGCAACAACAAATATGGAGAAAGTGAAAGTGCCGGTGGAGAAATTGGACGTTGTAATAAGTGAATTTCCGTTACCGCAACAGCGATCATAAAGGCAGTATGGATTATACTGGAAATATCTGGTAAGCCTTTGCTTGTTGCACAACACTGTTCTGTCTGCTAGAAGAGCTAACCAGCTGGTTAGTGAGCTAGCAGCTGCTCAGCTAACGTCAGGTGACGTTGCCATGAGCTGCTTTTTATTTCTCTTCACAAAAAGCGCTCCAGGCAGCGCTTTTTCCAATCAAAAAACGCTATGTGTGAACGCAGCCTTAGGATTCACAGGGAATCGAGCCTGAGATCTCACGGTTTCTAGCAGCAACAGTCAGATTATTTTCCCCTGACATTGCATGGTGTAATTTCAGTGATTTATTAGAGAGACAATCCTACACAGAGAGCACAAGACCTTTAGTTACATGCATGACACAAAGGAAAAAGAGACCAGACTGGTGTGTGTTTGTGTATGTAAGTGTGTGTGTGCACATGCATGTATGTATATGTGTGTGTCTATGTGCATGGGTGTGTATGATCCATGTTAATCACTCTCCCCTTAATTACCGTTTTCTTGTTAATGGATCTGACCTCTTAATCACCATTCTGCCCTGTGTCCGTGTGCATGCATGTGTGTTTGTGTGTGTGTGTGTGTGTGTGTGTGTGTATGTATGTGTGTGTGTATGTATGTGTGTGTGTGTGTGTGTGTGTGTGTGTGTGTGTCAGAGAGAGAACGAGACAGCAGAGGTAATTTGGCTTAACAAGCAGGGTGATTGTAACTATGCAGACCATAAATCTCTCTCACACGCACAGACATGGTCACACGCACAAACCTACGCACGTGTACACATGCACATGTGAGCGCGAACACACACACACACACACACACACACACACAGAGCATCATTTCCAGTTATCTCAGATAAGCAGGAAATCCTAATCAACCAATAAGAGCATGGAGGGCATCTTTCACTTTCTCTCTCCTATCTCTGTTTGATTCTCACTCGTCCACTCCTCTCTCTCCATGTGGAACCAGGGATCTCATAAAAAGTGGCAAAGTCTCATGGTCAACCTTTTCTCTTCATTTCTATTCTGTTCCACCCTGGTTTCATTAACACTCAATGGTAATTTGAACAGTAAAAGCCACTGGATAGTCAGAGGATGCTTGATTGGAGTGGTCGGATGATTAGAAACGATGCCTGTTGAACCAAACGAACGTGGTTCATTCCCCACGCCAGGAGAATTGCTTTTCAACAGCCAAGCATGTATCAAGAGGGCTCTTCCTTCATCGGTCCATGACCCAAATCTTTTTCCTCAACTGAACCAAAACAGATTTTCTAGCCCTAAGTCAGTAGTTGCGGCCTCACACACGCCTAATCTAATCGAAGAAACTCTTTCTCTGATCTCATCCCCAACCCCAACCACAGTGGTTGCTCCTAACTAACATTAACCATACAATAAAAAAAATAGAAATTGGCCTGAGTAACCAATAATGGAGGAGATTGTCCAGTGTGAGCTGCAGGAGAGGTCTATGCACAAGTTCATCTCAAAAGCATTCTACTAACACTAACCTTGAAGGATAACTTTCTCTGAATTTTGTTGCGATCCGAGCAGCACCATTTCACATAAGAAAGGGGATAAGAATACAAACTGCCACAAAATACTAATTATTGGCTGAAATTACTAATCACAACATCCCTTAGAAGACATCTCAATAGCCTCAGCTCAAGGTCAGCCAGTACTTGCTATTCATTGTTTGCACCCAGTGGTAATAAATGTGGGTGGAATTCTGCTGTATGTTTGCTTTTGCAAATTGAATTTCTTTTGGGACAATAAATATATTGTATGGTATTGTTTGGGAAGGTATGGTATGGTATGGAATGGAAGATCTTATAAAGGTACTAATTTCCACTTTTTGGCCAGTAAATTAAAAAAAGTCCAAAATGTTAATGGCCTGCCAGACTGACTGAAAAACAAGTTATTGTTTATAGTCAGCAGATTTAAATCTCATTAGACACCCCATGCAGAGAAATTAAATCCTAAACGCAAGCACTGCTTCTGTGTGAATAAACAAGAACTGGATGGCAAAAGACATTCTCATCTCAAAAACTCCTTAACCTTAGACTCAAATTGAAGCACTACTTACCTAGAGGGTAAATACAAAAGAGGGGACAGAGTGAGGAAGTGTGTGAACATACAAATATGAAAACAAGTGTAATAATCCACGTAACACTGGGTTGAGTAACCCGAACCGCCGCAAGATCGCCAGCTAAGTGCTGACGGAGAAGTTAGCACTTAGCTGTGTTAAAATCAAACACCACTAGACAGTAGTAGAGTAGAAGACGGTGCTGTGTGCTCTTGCATCATTAATTGAGTAGCTTAATAGTAATTTAAGAACAGGCTGAATGCAATGAAAGTCACAGGCAGAGACTATTTGCTCGATCAAATACAGTAATAAGCCCCAAAAAGACAAGTGTAGTACATGTAATAAGACAAGTTTTTGTCTGTGTATGCTGTTTATTGTTAGGATAGTTCAATGTACTTGTATTGCTACTCTTACTTAAAAAGGAAATCACAGTGGCACTGAGTAAGCCTCAGCATTACAGTAGGGCCGCAGCCTGTCATTATGCAAGGTCATTCATTCTACTACTATAGCATGGATCTGGAGAACCAAGCGCAGCGCCTCTTGTCTGTTTTTGTTCAAATAATCTTTTATGTCTTTGTCTCAATCTTTTATCTTTTCTGTCATTGTTTAATGTTATCATTCCAAAAACATGAATTCCTAACAAAATCTTCCCGTATAAGGCTGGGAATTGTTCATACCGGCTTGTGTCTAGGTTCGATGATCATTTAGACTCAGGAGCTTATTATGACTCCTTATTTATTGGCAATAACACACAGGTTTCATTAACACGAGTAGTTTTTCATAGCTCCAGCTTAAAGAAATAAATCAAAAAAGCCTACACATCAAAAGATTGCCTAATAATAAAACAATAGGCTACATGCCAGAATAGACGTTTTATATTAGTCAAGGAGTCTTGTGGGTTTTTGCACACAAATGAGCTCTAGTAAAAGTAGTCTAAATGAAATCAAATGGACTAAAATCAGTTTTTAGTCTTGTCTTCCTTTACAGCTTACTGCCAGTGCCTAACAGCCCATATGACTGTGTTGCCTTGTATTTGCCACTGCAAACTTTTTTTTATGTTTGTTTTTGATGCTGAGCTTTTGAACATTTTATATATTTTACAGATTATATTTTATAGATTAAATATATATATATATATTTGTATTTTTTCCCCTAGTGCTGGGGCAAGGTTGTTGAGATTGAGGTTGTAGTGACGGGCCCTTGATGTCTGGGGGCCACAGTGATCGCCCTACCTGGTCCTGAAGTTAGCAGGGTGGGGGTGTCCGTCGTACAAGGACAGGAAGTCGTATTCTTCTTCAATGGCGAACGACAGGAAGAGGAGCTGGATTCGACTTCCTTCCTCCCCGATGATGACCCAGGTGCAGTTCGCCCCGTTGGGGTAGCCGTAGGGGAAGCCTGGGGACTCTATACTGCCGTTTCGGCCTTTCAACGTGCCGCCACATGTATATATGAAACCTGAGTGAGAAAAGAGAGAGGGTTTTTCTTTTAGCATAGTTTGATTCATTCATGTATTCATTCATTCGAATCAGAAAATAAAATTGTAGCAAAGTTGCCCTGTTATATTGGAGAGAGGATGATAGAGAGATGGAGAAGGAGAACAGAGGAGGAAGGAGGGAAAGAGAGAGAGAGTTTGAGTTTTAAAATGTTTTGAGAGCAAAGACTTTTTCTCTCATTCTGGGTCCTGACCCATCGTTTTGGAACCATCGCAAGAGAGACGTAATTGAGACACAAGAGTGACACAATGGAGACACAGCACCAGTAGTGACAGAATACTAAAATAATGTGTGTGTGTGTGTGTGCATGTGTGAGAGAGAGAGATAGAGTGAGAGAGAGAGAGAGAGAGACACACACAAAGGGATAATTTGTGTGTGCGTGAGTGTGTATGTGCATATGTGTACGTTTCTATGCATGTGTACTCGGTGTGTGTACTCAGTGTATGTGTGTGTGTGTGCGTCTGTGTGTGCCTAATAGCGTGTGAGGTGTCAAGCTGTGTGATAGCTAGGCTTAGTTTGTGTATGACAGACGCTGATTAGCGACTTTAGAGCAAGCACATACACAGGCACTAGTAGTGACAGAAACACACACACACACACACACACAATTCCTCTGTCTCCCTCCAAACCCAGCAGTACTAATTGGTACAAGTAGTATAATTTTTACACATCATATTCCCAAATGGAGCAATCAATGCTTCCTATGGGTCCCTGGAGTGGCCAACACTGGTGGCTGACCATTCATGATCTCCTTTGAAGGTAACAGTTTTATACTAAAGTAAAATATTGCTTTGAATCAATAGCAGCAAATCGGCATGCATATAAATAAGTAGGCCAGCTTTGGTCTGATGCTTCCTGGTTCTTTGATGCTGATGTGTGATTACATATTAATGGAATGTATAGCTGGAGCCTAAAGTTTGAGATAGAAAGTTTCATAGCTCCACGTGACTCAGTCTGTGGTGCTGCTTGGGAAAGTCTCTTTTCACTTCAGAGGGCAGAGGCAGGGTCAGAGCAGCAGCCCTGGAGCTGGTAGGGATTCAGTGTCTTGCTCAAGGGCACTTCAGCAGGGCGGGTGCTTGGCGACATGGGTGCGTGAACCCAGGTCCCCTGACTCTATATCCATTAAGCCACCCTCCCACCCTGACTTGATAGGTGAAATCAATAAGGGACCCATAGCTTTCACCTGGATTCCCCTCCTGTGCCTCCACAAGATCAACTATTTTAGGAATTTGAGAAAAGCGGATTATTTCCTTACTCGTGCCGATGGATTTCTCACATGTCAAAATGTATTATGATGACAGGTGTGTGTTGATTGCGTATTTAACAATGACTTTGAACATGACTTAGCAATTTAGAACTAAGGACCATCTGTTTTAGAAATAGAGATATGCATCTCACACTCACAAAATACAGGCACTTTGCAATCTGACTCAATCTGCCTATTCCTTTGAAAGTAAGAGAGAGAGAGAGAGAGAGAGAGAGAGAGAGAGAGCGAGAAGGAGACAGAAAAAGAGTAAAACTGGACGGAATCTACCCTTCAGCCAATGACATAAATACAAACTCACTCTCACAGTCCCATGTACACGCAAGCAGAGCAGCTTAAAAGAAAGTTAATGATTTCTTTGGGGAGGGAGAGGATAAATACTACTACATCTTAATGAGCTAGGCTCTTCATTATGGCTGTGTGTGTGGGGGTGGCAGGCTGATAGGAGGAGGAGAAAAGAGAGACAGGAGGAGGAGGAGGAGGAGAGGAGTAGAGGCATTTTAACTAAATCAACTGCAACAGGTATTACGTTTCGCTCCACAATTCAGCTCCATGGCCGCTGTTAAGTAAATGGCGTATTCCAGGTGAGCCTCACCATGCTGCATATGTCAATATGGTGATGTTTTGGAAGGCACTGTTACTTTGCATAGGAGTGGGAGTCTGTAGAATTGCCTCTTAGTTTTATCCCTTGCACTACTTGTTACAGGCTGCTTGCAGTGTTGGTGATAAAGTAAAAGTGAAGCTAATTCGAATGCTGCTCTTATCCTAAATCTCTCTGGGTAAGAGCGTCTGCTAAATGCCTAAATTGTAAAATGTAAATGTAATTGATCTCCTTGGACTTTACGGTTCACATCAGGATCATTATCTCTCTGCCTTTGATCTTAATGATCCTTTTATATCAAACACACCACAGGTGTCAGATGAAAACCTTCAGTGTCCAGCAGTGAAGTTTTCAGATAGCATTTTTTGTGATGCTCTATTGATCCTCGATGGAGAAATTCAGCTCTTCACTTCCCCTCCTCCACAGGGAGGTCAGAGTGCAGAGTCAGCTGCAGAGCGGCAGCCCTGCAGGTGAGGATTCAGTGGCATCTTGCTCAAGGACACTTCAGCAGGGCAGATGCTTGCTGTCATAGGGGCTTGTTGAAGGATGGTGTGCCTTATCACTATGGCACACGGCTGCATTTTTGCATTGTAGATTCTGTTATCCAATGCAGTTGTATCTTAGGGTGCGATCACACCTACAGTTTGTTTTCTTTGGTCCAAACAATAGTTGAAAAGTTTACTTTGTTTGCATTTTTGTATATGGTTTGTTTAGGTTCACACTGCACAATTAGAATGGCACCACAGATTGCAGACAAAAGTTTAATGGACTCAGAAGTAGCTTGTTCATTGGACAGAGTTTTGGTAAGCTGTCATCCCATGAGATTAGTGAGTTTGGCAGCTGGGAAACGAGGGGAGTCCAAACAAATCCAACTCCAGTCCCTGTGACTTCAGCTAAGCATGATGGACTTGTTTGCACTCTTTGACGTTTTTCATATCATATAAGAACACACAAAGAAATAGTTGAATATGAGCATCAGTCCAGACTGGGGTTTGCCCTTAGTTCATTTTGTCATGGCTTTCCAAGCATGAGTAACTGCTGGCTTTCAGATGTCAACATCCATCCCCTCATACTCATAAAACCGTATGTTTTGGGCTTGTTTCCTGCAGTTGGTATGATGACGTTTGACCCGCATTTTCAGGCGGCCTCAGTGTGGTTATTTGGTGCACACCTGAGTTTGAATGGCATTGTTCTCATCTGTCCAAATGAACCGAACTAAAGGAATTGATTGAACTCCTCCAAACATGCTTGGTGTGAACGCACCCATAGTTAGTTTTGATGTGAGATGGGTTTCTAAGCCCTTTGGGTTCTTTCATCTCACTCGCACAGATTATTGATTGCATCTCTTGTTTGTTGTGGTTTTTATCATCATATTTTATCATATTTTATTTTTTATCACTTAACTTGCAAGAACGAAAACAAACTGTAAAACAGGTTTGATGCAGCAGCAGTCCGCTATTGGTGTATTAGTGCAAGTATAAACAGCAGTATTAAATTGGAAAATTGTTCTTATGTCATGTTTAAAGTCCTTGAACTTCTAGGTCTTAATTGATCTCCGCTGAGTGCAGAGCTCAAATCAGGACCATCATCACTCTGCCTTTCATCTTTATGAGTCTCGTTATTTACCATGGCAGCCAGGGCCACTGGGACAGCGGGCCGATCCTGCTGGATGCTTTTCCAACCAATTATCCACAACGGAACCCCAACCAAAAAGTGTGTGTGTGTGTGTTTGCGTCTCCACACGCATGTGTCTGTGTACGCCTGTGTGTGTGTGTGTGTGTGTGTGTGTGTGTGTGTTTGTCCAACCCTCATTTACCCAGACCATTCCAAAGCCATCACAGTGACAGGTATAATGACCAACGGCAGGCTGAGCTGCAATTAAGGCCCAGTATCTCTGTCCCTTCACAACCAATCAGAGCTGAGATGTGGAGGAACCGGGAGGGACAGACAGCAGAGCAGAGCCATATGAGAGACACACAGTGAAGCAGACAGACAGACACACACACACAAAACACAGACACACACACAGACATACATGACACACACAGACATACAGCTAAAAAGACACACAGGCACACACACAGACAGGCCTACACAAATGCAGACACACAACAACCACACACACAGACATAAAGACAAAGACACACAGATACACAAACAGATACATATACATATACACATACACGTCCACAAACACACTTATCACACGTTTGAGTGGTCTGAGAGAAAACAAAGGGCTGAAAATGCCAGCACCAGGCCAGCCTGCTTTCTTTCTACAAGACACTGCAGAAAAGGATTGTGCACAGCACAGCAAGAAAACAACCTATTGAACTGCCATTTTGGCCCACTCCAGAAAGGGAAGATCCATCTGGGTCCCAACGGGAATGAAATTTTATGATCAAAGTTAAGGGGGATTTATACTCCAGGAAGTAGTGGTTCATCTGAGGATAAGGAACATTCACAGATACTTGGCCGTCCTCAAAGTAATGACATAAAAACAAGTAAATGTTTGCAGTGCTATTATCCCAGTAAGACTGCAGTAGAACACGCAGAAAGAAAGTAGAGTAGAAAGAAACAGCACCAGCAAGTCGTCTAGTCTCACATTCAGTCTTAAAATTCAGTTTTCCATTAACCAAAAAAACATCGGCCAATTGGTTGAGATCATTCCACTTGTTTCTAATGCAGTTTCCTCTTTTTCAGGAATTTTCTAGAGACAAGTGACAGTATCTTGAAATAAGGCAAACGATTCCACAAGTATGAAGACAATGTCACTTGATTAAAACAAAATCCTGAAATTAGTTTATTTGCACTGGAAAAAACAAATGAAATTATCTCACACCATTGGCAGATTTTTCACTTGTTTGGAGAAAAATACGATTTTAAGACTGTATTACAAGATGGACATTTCTTTGCAGCGCAGGGAAACCTCCCACTGGCCTGAGGCGCTGTAATGGCTCCAACAACTGGTTGACTAAGCATAAGACTTTACTGTTGTCAGAGTGCGTGTTTCTTCTGATTAAGTGTTTGCCACCTCTTTTTCAATGTGTTGTCTCTGTACCATGCTGCACACGCAATTTTGGATTTTAAAGTTAGAAATAAATACAGTACTGGGGTACACACTCATTCCCTGCTTGTAGATTTCCATTCAAACATATTTTTTGATTGATGTGGAACCATTTTGTACTTTTGCTGTCACAATGTTAGTCATGTTGACTTTTACATATTTGTCTTTGTCTACTTTCAATAGACTGGTAATAAATGATAAGAGCTGAAAGCTTTGTAATGCTAACAGTAACAAAAAGACATTGGTGCCAGTACTAGCCAGTTAGCTCCAATCCCACAAGTCGTAACATCCATGCGGGAAAATGTGACTGTGTCCATGACAACGTTATCTGAACTTAACAGATTTGAGGAAGACTTATTCCAAATTAAGTTACTTCATTAAATTAAATAGCTTTGAGGATGCAGGGAGGGGGGGAGAGAGAGAGAGAGAGGGAGAGGGGGGCAGAGGGATATAGATGGAAAGTAGAATAAACAGTGAGAAAAAGACGGATTTCCCCTCGTTCATCATTGGGCTTGGAATGAAAGGATGATTTAAAACTCATCATTCAGATAGAATCGAGAAAGGGAGGGAGGGAGAGATAGAGAGAGAGAGTAAGACAGGGAGAAAGAGGAAGAAATAGAAAGAGACAGGGAGAGAGAAAGGAAGGCACAGGGAAGAGGGGTAGAGAGAGAGAGACAGAGAGAGAGAGAGGGAGAGAGAGAGACAGAGAGAGAGAGAGGGAGAGAGAGAGAGACAGAGAGAGAGAGAGAGGGAGAGAGAGAGAGAGAGAGAGGGAGGGAGACAGAGAGAGAGAGAGAGAGAGAGAGAGAAGGAGACAGCTAAAAGAGAGACTTCTAATTATGCTGACTACCAGACCGAAACTGACAGCCCTTCTCCACACACACACACACACACACACACACACACACACACACAGGCTCACAGAAGCACAGGGTCACAGAAAGGCAGACACACATGCACACATATATACACACACACACACATTCAGAGAGACAAACAAAGCGCACACTCACAGGCACACACAGTCACAGAAAGATCGACATACACACACATAGACACACACACAGGCAGACAGACACCCATCCACACACACACACACACACACACTCTCTCTCTCACACACACACACACACAGTTTCCTCAATAACCCTGACCTGACTACTTAAACCTTTCACTCACTTTACCATTGTGTAGTTCACCGCTATTCACCTCCTCATCTTTCTCTACCACACACACACACACACAGTGTCCTCCATAACCCTGACCTGACTACTTAACCCTCACCATAACCCACTGACTCTGCTGCCATTTACTCCACCTTTGTTCACCACACTCCATACAAACATACTGTACACCCACAGGCAGTGTGCCTATGTTGTTTTCCTAAAACAATGAGTATTTACGCTTTTCCCTGTTTCAACCAATGTCAGTGACCATGCCCATGTACATTAACCAATTGATGTAGAGGGAGACGCACAATTTAAATTTGCCTTTTCTCATTAATTTGCTAACAATGCAGCATTCATATGAAATACTTTCTTTCACTGTTCTCATGCCAAAGGATTTTCAGTAGGGGATACACCACTAGTCCAATAGTGAGAGAAGTGGGAGTGTGACTGAAAGGTCACCGGTTTGAATCCTCACATGACTGGGAAAGTCTAGGTGAATGAGTAACACTCTTCCCTTCCTCAACAAATACAGTTGTGATACCCTTAAGCAAGGCATTTATCCCCTAACGACTTCAATAGAGCTGCTAATTGGCCAACAGTAGAGGATTTGTGGTTGGGCTGTAGCTCCCAGGTGTGAATATATGCAACAGTACTAACGAGAAACAGGGTTTAGCTGAAAAAGAGCATGCGTGCTCAGCAAAACCTTCCCTGGATAAAAGAAGCTTAAAGACAAAGGAGAAAATCTGCTTCTTGAATTGACTGGATTTAAAGTTTAATGAACCCTGGCCTGCAATACAGGCTCCATCTCTTTTCTCAGTGCAATATCTCATCTAGAATGTCTCAGTTATTGCACTGCAAAAAAACACAAGCTTAACAAGCGACTTTGTCTCATGCTCAGACTCGTCACACCTATTTCAAGACCTTATGGTGTTTACGATACGACTCATTTCAGAAACAAGTTGGTTAATATATCATGGCACGGTGGCTCACAGCAAGACGGACCCGGGGTTCGATTCCCAGCCATTTCTTTGATCTCGCCGTGTTCCTGTGGGTTTCCTCTGGGTGCTCCGGTTTCCTCCCACATTCCAAAGACATTCCAAAAGTCAGGTAGATTGGAGACTCTAAATTACCCATAGGTGTTAATGTGAGTGTGAGTGATTGTCTGTCTCTCTGTGACGGACTGGCAACCTGTCCAGGGTGTTGCCCTGCCTTCTGCTTAATGTATGCTGAAATAGGCTCTAGCCTCCCATGATTCTGAAAAAGTGGTTAAAGACAATGAATGAATGATTATCATGAAGCGAGTGAAATTCTTTCAAACCAAAAAAACATATCTGCCATTGCAGTACAGTAAGATCATTTGACTTCACACATCCCGAAATAAGCTTGATAATTCCGAATATGGGGTAAAATCAATTACCAAGCTTGTCATTTTTCCACAGGGAACCCTATGATCAATATAGCCATTCTCGCATGGTGCTGACTACTAAATGAGGAAACAGTGAAATTACCCTATTCTTCATTTGAATGGGACCCGGCGGTACCCCCTCAAGGACTGCAGGGCGTCCCCAGACCCTACTTGGAGAGCCAGCAATGTCTCTATATGAGACATATCTGTGTGGGTGTGCAAGCACCCTATAATATAAAATATTACTCTCATCCTCAGCAGTACAGCGATATTACACCAGTCCAACTAAGAGAAAAATATGCTTTAAATTCTCTTCCATCTCTCTGCCTCTCTGTCTGTCTCTCTCTCTGTCTCTCCCTCTGTCTGTCTGTCCATCTCTCTTTCATCTCTCTCCCCCTCTCTCCCTCTTTCTGTCTCTCCCTCTCTCTCACTGGGGAC
Source organism: Centroberyx gerrardi (assembly GCF_048128805.1). Classification (NCBI taxonomy): domain Eukaryota; kingdom Metazoa; phylum Chordata; class Actinopteri; order Beryciformes; family Berycidae; genus Centroberyx; species Centroberyx gerrardi. The sequence continues at coordinate 15,422,990 of NC_136015.1, forward strand.
CACAGTAATACCAGATTCGCTTAAAGGGCCATTCCGTCTAATCTCACAGACTCTCATTTATGATTAAAGAATGGCTTCCCCAGTGGGGCAAACTGACCAATCAAATCATAGCAGACAGACAAACCATCCAATCAGTATTCAGATCACAGCAACGCTTAAGCTCCAGGGGCAAAATGAGATGTGTGTGTGTGTGTGTGTGTGTGTGTGTGTGTGTGTGTGTGTGTGTGTGTGTGTGCATGTGTGCGTGCATGTGCATGTGCAGTGTTAGTTAATTTAAATGAGCTGTCCATGTCTCTGGAAAATGATTGTATCTGTTAATTCTACTCAGGAAGGTTTTGAGAAAGAAAGGAGGAGAGAGAGAGACAGACAGGGAGAGAGGAAGAGGGAGGCAGATAGAGAGACAGAGCGATAGAGAAACCAAATGAGAAAAAAGGGAGACAGGATGAACGGAGGAGGAAGGCTGGAGAGGCGGGGGCAGAGAGGGACAGAACGAGAGAAGGAAGAGAGATAGCAAAAGCAAAAACGCGAGATGGAGAGAGACAGAGCAAGGGAGAGAGTAAGCATGTTTGAAACGTCCCATTGGCTCCTGCTGTCAGAAACGCTTGTCAGCCAAGAATTAGACTGCACCGCGCCGCCACTGACTGACAGTCGGCCAGCGGTCTAGACTATACCCTGGAGTGGTTGGGGCTAAATAAGGGAAATGCCTAGAGAGAGACAGAGGGAACACACCGGGCTGAAAATCAATTTATAACAGTGTCAGTCAGAGGGGGCGGAAGGGTGGGTGGGGTGAAGACAGAGAGAGAGAGAGAGAGACAGAGAGAGAGAGAGAGAGCGAGAGAGAGTGAGACAGAGAGAGAGAGAGCAAGACAGAGAGAGAGAGAGAGAGAGAGAGAGAGAGAGAGCGAGACAGAGAGAGAGAGAGAGAGAGAGAGGGGTAGGGAGGGAGTCAAAAAGAAACAGAACAGGAGAAAGGGAGGAAGACAGGGTGAGGTAAAGAGAGAGAGAGAGTGAGACTCAAAAGAAAAAGTAGACAATATTTGAGAATATAGTGGACAGATAGAGAGAGGCAAGATGAAAACAGGGAATTTTGTGCTGATTTGCCCAAGGTCTGAGGGAATGAGTGATGGAGAGGAGGGAAAGTGGTGATGAAGAGATAGAGGGGAAGCAGGGAGAAGAGAAGAATGAGAGGGACAGACAGAGAGAGGGAAAGAGACAGACAGACAGAGAGAGAGTCCGCTAGTTGTACCAAAAATCACTGAAGCCATTGCAGGTGGCAGAGCCTCTTCAGATAATGCGCCACTGTTGAGAAATAATCGGTCTACACTAATTAAAGACCCAGAAAATACTGGCACCAAAACTAAAAGCACCACTGTCACAAAACACGTGGAAGTGAGTAGAAACACTGCAGTAGTGTGTTATTATTTAGCTATCAATTAAAAATAATTTTATACAGTGGTTTGTTCCCACCCTTTTGTGCTAAATTCATTATAAATCACAGTCCCCTGTGACTTATAGCTTAACTTTAGCACTGCAACCTGCTGAAATGTGAGATAATAATTAGAATTTAGCACAACTTCTCTCTAAAAGACAAAAAAGGACAGGGACATGTTTAGAATTTAATAAAGTATCCAAAAAAGATGTTTTAGTGCCTCACTCTGCACTAAAACAAAAAAAAAAACTGGGACCAAAACAAAACTTACCCCCAAACTCCACTGCTATAAAACATTAAAGATTCACAAGGAAATGTGAGGCGAAGCAGGAAAAAATAAGCTAGTGTGATACACTATGGAAAGAGAATAGTGCCAGCAGAGATTGCATTTGAATTGTATTAATTTGAATTTGTCATGCCCATATTGAACCATTAAGTTAAAAAAATGAAATTGTGTAATAAATTAATTCAGAAATTGAATTTGTAAGGAACAATTTTAAACTGAATGCAATGGCTTGAAATTGAATGTGACTGTTATTGAATTTAACTTTGATTTCAAAGTTGTTTTTTTCCACAATTCAAATTCAGTTGTGTTGATCCAGATTGAGCTCTTTGAGACACACCTATGGCCACAAGGGACTTTTATTCCCTGAGTGTTGACTGGCAGTTAAGAATCAAAGTCCCTTGTGGCTGGACGTGTGTCTCGAAGAGTTCAGTCTGAATCAAGAAAACTGATCCTTGGGGATCCAAATCCAAACAAACCAAAAAGACAAAGTCTGTTTTGTCTTTTTAGGATGAATTTAGCCGTGTCGACTTTACATATCTGACTGTCTCTGCTGTCAGCAGATGGTAAATATAAATTAATATTAAAACACTAACCACTAACAGTTAATTTAAAGTTATTTGATCTTTGTTTTGAACCCTAACCCTTGTTAAACAAAAATAAAGTTAAAATAGGTTAAATAACACTATGCTACTATGGTATAGCTGTTTGTATGCTGAAATTATACCTCAGTGGTTCATCAATGTTTATTCAACGCCGGTGGGCCACGACTAAGAGGAAAATTACCACCACTACTAGAAAAAAAAAATGAAATTGGAATAACAGTATGATTTAACTAGCAGGGTCAGTCATTCCATTAGTGTCTGAGTGTTTGGCAAAATGCAGCTTCTGAACTGCTTGGCGGGCCATTTCAAGCCGACAAGGTCAGCTGTCCCATTAGGCTATTGTTGTCGAGATTTATGTTGAGGTTGAAAATTATTGGGTGAGATGCGGGCTAAGTGTAAGGTGTTGGTGCGATGTCAGGGTGGTGGAAGTGTAGTGCAGGTGAGTCCTATCAGTGCTGAGGACAAGTGCGGAGGAAGATGGCTGTGCAGACGCCAGAATTTACTGTTGAACCTTGTGGAGGTGTTGTGGGCCAGATTCTTCAACAAAATAAATGGGATGGACCTTTATAACCCCACTGACATACACACTCTCACTTATCTCTTTCCTCTAAAAATCCAAGCCAGGTTTCTATAGTGTGTGGGCACTCATCCTAGTTTAATAGCACAAATGATAGTTACATCATATCCTGTGTTCTGGTAAAGTAAATGCAGCACTTTGTCACAGCTATTACAGAAGAATAGATTAAAATCCTTGTCGACAAAATTAAATAGGGGTACTTCAAAATTTGGAATGTGCTGCCCAAAATCCCTTCAGCATTTTAATTAGCTTCAACAGTAAATCTTCAATTGTACAGCTGTGATATAGTTCATTTAGCTCCTAAAAACCAACCTCTGCGTCTGACCCAAAACTGGAGATATGAGGTTTCTGCAGAACACAGATATATTCAGATTAAAATGGAAGCCATCAGTATGCCATATTGTTGGTGAGTTGTAGAAACATAGATTTACTGTTGAAGCCATTTAAAATGCTGAAGGGTTTTGGAACAGTGTCTCAAACTTTTATGCCCTCCTAGGAAATTATATGTAAGTACTATAAATTATACCATGCTGTCTGGATTCATTGTAACTTTCATTTTAATGCTACTTCACCTTAATGCTTTTTCATTTTAAATGTGATTTTACTTAAATGTGACAAAAAGCATACCATCAACTGACTCATTCCCTAATGGTTCATTCCACTGTTTCTATGTTAACGATGCTTCCAAATCTATCTGACCAATGTCCTGATTGGGCTTTGCTCTTGTGTTTTATTGCTGGTGGTATTTCAGTGATTAAGTAATTTTCTACCGTGGTATCAACAGAGTAATAGTGCTGCTACTACAGTATTTGTACTGTTACTACAACTATCACAATGACACCAAACACAAGCATATTACTACTACTACTAATGCTACTATTACAATGATGACAACAAAACCCACTACCAATGCTAGTACAACTACTACTCCAACTAGTATTACTACAGCTACTACTACTACTACTACTACTACTACTACTACTACTACTACAGATCTTCAAGACCAGGCACCCCTCTTGATTCTCCTGAGACACGATTTGGGTCTGACTAATCCAGCTGATGCTATTGGGTGTACAAAATGAGTGTTATTATATTATAGTGTTAACATCCATTATCCAATTATATATCAGATATCAGTGAACCAATAACCAATATCACTATCATAGGCTATCTGTTAATTTTATGGTTGCTTTGAATGTGAATTACATTTTGATATGCATTATGCATTATATGTTGTACAGTGATGCTTCTTTTGTATCCTGGGTGAGGCCAAGGAGAATATTCAACCATGTGAGGACAGTAAAGTTCTATTCTATTCTATTCTATTCTATGCCATTCTATGACATTCTGCTCTATCCAACCGATGCCTGCTGGGAGAAATTAGCACTGTGCACAGCAATTTGTGGGTGCAGTGTTTCCCCTAGGATGGAGTTGTAGCAGCGGAGGTGAAGCATGCGTGCAAATTTATTTTATTTTTTTTAGTTTTTGTGGGGGGTTTTTAGTTTGTGTGTGACCCATATCACCCACTAGGTGACTGTTTACATCCACTGGGTGTTAGCTAGCGGCTAGCTAGCTGTCATTCATTCTTCCAATTATTCATTCTTAATTGTCCTTTTTTCCAGAATTAACTTGCATCACCACACTGTTGTATTATCAAACAGTGTTAATTTACTTAAATGTAATGACATTTTCAATGATAAAATAACTTACATTTATGACGTTTCTTTAAGGGAATCCTATCCAAATAATATGTAACGTTAATATCTCTGTGAGGGAATCTGTCAGTTGTCTTTGAGATTGACAGCTTTCGCGCGTCACGGTGGCCCTCACGCATAGTAAGGCCCGCCTCCAGGAAGAAGAAACCAATCGGTGCATGTGGAATACCTACTATCTTTGTATCAAGATGGATCTTCCAAATGTTGTTTATTTCACAGATATGTGTTCCCTTGCGTATTCCTATCAAATGATTGCGTTTGCTGTAACGTTACTGTGCGATACTCACGTGAAGTTGCAGGACTGTTTTCCCTTCGGCGAATGATAATCCTGAATCCGTGATCAGCATTGCTTGCTTCATTGTTGTTCATTGTTGTTATTATCGTTGTGCTGACATTATCAGGTAAACGCAAAGTTTCTCGTTTATATGCTTTACTCACAGGTGTGTGAATTGACCTGGATATGAAGCATCCGTAGCGCAAAATAATATAACGTTAGTTTCTAAAGAGATATGACGGAGCCCTCTCCTCTCCTCTCCTCTCTCCTCTCGTAAAAAAAATAATAATTCAGCAGCGGCGGTCATATTTCAGCAGCAGCGTTACACTGCTGCTAGGTGCATATAGGGAAACACTGGGGTGGGAAGTATAATATATACCGTATATAAGTAAAATATGAACAATTCTGAAAATTATAATAATATATGATAATACTTGTAAAATACACTTCCAATGACATCATGCTGGCTTTAATAGTGGCTTGCTAAATGCAGCTTGGAGGACCTCTGGCAGTGCATAAACACAGTGGCACACAGGAGGGGAGGAGAGCAGAGAACAGTGAGGGCAGGGAGGGAAGGGAATAAGCAAGCACTCACTTTCTCTAATAAATTAAAAAATTCTGCTTTCTAAGAAACTAGGTCACAGAGAGCAGGCCAAGATAGCTAAGCAGAAGGCTTTTTTTTTTTGTTTTGGTAAATACACGCCTGTGTGTGTTTGTGAGCAAGGCAGAGAGAGTGTGTGTGAGAGAGTATGAGTGGCTACTTGGGTTTGTTATTGTAAGACAGTGCAAATCCAATCTTAAAGTCGATCATTTTGCTTTGAGTAAGCGAGCAAGAGAAAAAGAGACGAGAGAGAGAGAGAGAGATGAGGAGAGAGAGAGTTATTAGAATGTCTAGAAGGTTTAGTATTGATTCCTGTCTGTCAACTCATCATCCCCAGTGCATCTAATGAGCCCCCCTACACACACACACACACACACACACACACACACACACTGTATAGACAACATATAGATACATAAAACCCCTACTGATCGGCAGGTACTACTCAGCATAGAGGAGTAATGAGACAGAGAGAGACAGAGAGACAGATGCTGTCTTAGCGAGTTAGTATTGATTTGTGTCTGCTGAGTGTCATCATCCCCAATCCGACTAATGAGGCCCTACAGATACACACACACACACACACACAGATGCACAGACAAAACTCTCTGCCTTTCTTTCTCCTCTCCCACTCTTCCTTCTTACAGGTAGTTTGCTGTCTTTAAAGTCGAGATGAAACGGCATTTCGAGAGTATCTAACTTCCGTATCGTGACGTATTTCCGAGTGAAACAGGAAAGACAGGCGGGACATAACGTTGGGAGGAATTTGATTCGAACGTTGAAAAGTGGGTGTGTCATAACACCCGAAGACACACCGAAGTACCGTGCTGTTGCTAGCTAGCTAACTAATGAATCTTAGCCTCTTAGCTCTGTGCGCTAAAAGTTGAAGATTGATTGATGGGTGGATGTCATGATATTATTGGTTGAAATTAGTTACGGGCATGCTTACGTAAGCACACGGCATATTTTGTTTTACAGGAAGAAAACATGATTGAATTTTGATATAAGAATACAATGAAATTGATTTTTGGTATTTTTTTTGGCATATATTGTTAAATAGGTGCACAGTATGACCGGGGATGTGATCTAAAAGGGTTAAAAAGGCATTTTTCATTTCATCTCGTCTTTAAGTCTCTGTTACCGTAGAAACATGGACTTAACTCCGCCCACCTATTGTGATGTCATCCCTCTCCATGGTTACTCCGCCTTCATCTCTCTCTCTCTCTCTCTCTTCTCAGTCATATTTTTCTCCTCACCTATTGTTACGCCTCCTCTCTCCGCATCTCGTCTTTTCACAGCATATTTTTCTGACTGTCGCTTTCTTTTCACTCTCTGCCCTTTTTCCCTCTTTCTCGCTCTTTTTCTGTTTTCTTCTCTCCCCACTCTCTCTCCCTCTCTCTCTGTTTCTCCATCACTTCATTTCTCTGTCTCTCTCTCTTGTCTGGGAATAGAAAAAGAGAGTGATTCCGAGAGGAGAAAGATGAAGTGGGATATGTAATTCTCTTCTCCTCCTTCTCGCTCTCCTCTTCATGTCTTCTCGCCATGTCTTCTCTCCCCTCGTCTCCAAAGACAAGTGTTTAATCCCCGGAGCTACCTCCTCCATGCACACACACACACACACACACTCTCTCTCTCTCTCTCACTCTCTCTCTTATAAACGCTGCTCTTTTCCATTTCGTTTTCCATCCTTCCATCCTCTTCCATAACAACAGCTGGTAATAGGCATACAACCACCACCATATGAGCTCACTAAAGCCGTCTTTACACACCTGACCAAGCTAAAAACGCTGTAGAAGAGTCAGGATAGAATTAATCTTCAATTTCCACAGGCGTTCTTTATCCACCTTTTACCCGGTATAATCATCTTTACATTGCGGGCAATTGATATGCAGGAACAGCTGGATTTCATGCAGCAATAAACTGTATGATTGTTGTGTGATATCGTCTTAAAACTAGGCCATTTATGTGTCCGATAGATTCAAGATGTTTCTGTTAACATTTCTAGTTTTGCTAACTAACTGCTCTAAAAGTCTATCAAGCTAGTTTTGATTTTTTGCGGTTCTCCCTCACCTCAAGTAGATGGCAGTTTCCCGCTAGTAGCCCAACTTCCACGCCACATTACGCACAGGTGATAGGACGCTTGTTGTGGCGCGAGATGGTTACCATGGTTACCATGGCTTCTGCACAGGAATTTCTCTGCCTCTGCTTTACACAGAACAAATACTGAGTCAGGTCTGGCTTTTGACCTTTCTTCCTAGGTCGTGAGATGGGTCAGAGCCGGGTTATTTTAAACCCCTTTTCCCCGGGTTGACATCTTTATACAGAAATCAACCTCGGGTCAGATCCACTAATAACCCAATATAAATGCTCTGTGTTAGGACGGCTTAAAAGAGCAATTACAGGATTCACTCTCAGGATTCAAATTTCATTTCCACTGCTCTTTAGATACATATGCAGAGGGTGAGCTAATTAGGCAAAACACGCCTGCGGGGTACGCATTCATCTCCCGTTCATAGACTCCCATTCAAAACATGCATTTCTAGATCATCAGTGAACTACATCTTAACAACTATTTTGTATTTTTGGCAGCCTGACATGGTGCTGGCTTTGTTGACTCTGATATCAATGTGTCAACAGAGTATAAAAGGGTAAGAAGTGATAACTTTGTTATGCTAACAGGCATAGAGAGAGACTCGTAGCATTGCTAGTGAGTTAGCTGTATAAGCACAAGTACTCAGACATCCTGTGACTATCTGGGATCACTTTCTCAGGCGTCATTTCGTGCTTCTAATTGAACCGTGTTTCCTAATGCTTACTAGGAGTGGCTCAGAATGGCTGCCACAAAATGGCTGCAGTCGGGTGATGTGATACCAATTCCAAGTAGTGGAATGGAACTGGACTAGATCATAGATTATGTATTCATGATAGAGCTGTATACGGTTGCAGCTCTTTAAAATGCACAGCAAAGTGGGCCAGCCTTGTAAATGGTTGTCATGGTAGGACAGCGTATAAATCGATCAAAGCACTCTAATTGTGAGCTTTTTCTGTGTTCTGTGTGATGCTTTTCAACTAGTCATTTTGCCTCTTCATAATTATCTAGCATGTGTCTGAGGGAAAAAAGAAAAACCTGAATGCTGGAGGTAAGAGGGGATTCCCAGGGCAACTAATGTTGACTGCTCCTGACTCTCTATGGGGGCTGTGTGTGGAGAAAATGACATTGTTCTACCACAGCGCCAAAGACTGCATTGTTTTAATGGTTACCAGACTGCAGACAAATGGTTATTTACTGTATGACGTCTAGAAACGAATCCTCATTCAGGCATTCAAGCGTGTGCACACACACCCACTCATTAATATGTTGACAGACAAAGCAAAGGTATAAAGCATAGGGTCAATCCCTTCTACTCCATTACTGTAACAAGTAAACATACACAAACGCCCCCCACAGTTGCACTCCCTCCTCATACACATACACACACACACACACACACTTCCTCGCACACAACATCATACACATACATTCACACGCATGCTGAGGCACTCATTATAACACAGAGACAAAGCAGAGGTTGAGGAAAATCGTTATATGCGTGTGCTCTCTCTCTCTCTCTCTCTCTCTCTCTCTCTCTCTCTCTCTCTCTCTCTCTCTCTCTCTCTCTCTCTCTCTCTCTCTCTCTCTCTCTCTCTCTCTCTCTCTCTCTCTCTCTCTCTCTCTCTCTCTCTCTCTCTCTCTCTCTCTCACACACACACACACAATAAGATCTCAAAGAGAAACCACAGGTTTCACAGAGCAGAAGAATCATGACACACTTTCACTCACACACACAGTCTTTCTCGCTCGCATGCGTAGAGACTAAAGGTTTAGAATGAACCACACTCCATCTCCCTCACACTCACACACACTCTTGCTCTCTCATTAAGCTGTTGCGAGACAAAGCATTGGTTAAGAATACAGAGTCCCGATTAGAGGTTGAATAACCATCAGTTATATAACAATCCCACTGCTTTAAAAGACGGAATCCAGTCAAGCTATTCTGGTAGAAAGGAGTTTGATGACGAATATATGAAAATAATGTTTTTGCTGTTTTAATTTCAGTCTGTCAGTGAACAGTTGGCGGCTCCACAACGGTCACACTTGGTGAAAGGGCTGACTGTTTAATATCTGAAAATTACAACAGCAATAAAAAAAACACATTATTCGAAAAGTTTTATCTTTATTAATAAGCTGAGAAGAGAAGAGAAGAGAAGAGAAGAGAAGAGAACCTGAAGAGGTTTTTGTCTTGCACATTAATATCATAATAATTGTAATTACACAACAAATTGTGCAGAAAAAAACACATGCAACATAAACTCCTTCAACCCATACACCCACACCAATATCTAGAAGACAGTGATTTAATTACTTAAGTCACAACAGTTCACTGAATTGTTAGGTTCAAACTTTATCTTATATGAGATAGTTACTTTATGCAGCACCATTTGGATTCACTCAGTCAACTCTCAACAGTGAAAGTGCATCACAAATCAAATCACTGCGATGACTTCTTTACATGAATATTCAGTGAACACTCCCTGTCAGACTAAGGGCCTCTGAGTATGGGTAATAGGGGAAAAACAAACCTTTGATATGAGTATATATATAAAAGTTGCACTATAAACTGGGTTGAGGATTGAGGAATCCTTGAGTCGAGTCTTGTTACGAGGAAGAAGTCAACAACAGTGGAGTGACATGGGACCGGCGCTCCAGAGCACGGCATTGCTCTGGGCGACAGTTCATATGCTCCAATTTTTTTTTTAAATGTTCTGTTTCCTTGACGTTGGCAATTTTTTATGTATTTATTTATTTGTTTATTTTAGTTGAAACCTTCATTTAGCCAAGGAAAGTCGATTGAGCACACTTGCTTGTTTCCAGCACAACTCTATACTTCACGTTCACACAATTCCACCCATTCACACCTCGGAGCTGCCCAGTACAACCACAGTCTTCTACTGCTGGCCAGTGAGCAGCAACACTGGAGCAGTTGGAAAATTACACCCTCAGATACTCTGTAGATAGATATACTGTAGATACGCTGTATTTCATCATTCTGTGATGTTCAATGCATTCTAAGAGCTATTTTGTGATGAAGTATTGTTGAATTCACCTTTTTGTTGTATTCACTTTCCCTCAATCTGCCTCGTCTACATCTACTTCAGTAAGTGATTTCCTCCATTTCCCAGAATGCCTTTAAACAGCCCCCAGAGAATGGGCATGAACTTGTACCATTCAGCTGTGGGTTATACATGTCGGTGGGGAGAGCAATAGCGATAGCAAGAGCACGAGAATTTGTCCAGCTGAGAAAACCCCTTATTCAAAACGCAACATGTCTTGTAGCTGCATTGCATTCTGGTCTATTGAGGCTACTGTCAGTGGAGAAATTGGTATCTCTGCCTCTTCTACAATGGATTTCTCTCTGTATGGTTGTTGAACACCGGTGCAAAATGGTGTGTCTAGAAAGAAGCCCTTGCTCATTCTGAGAGACTGACACACACATTCACTTTCCACACAAACACACATTTTCCTGCCCAGTTGGAGGATATGAACCAGCAACCTTCCAGTCACAAGCCTGCTTCTCTTATTGGTTAAAGGCCACAAAGAGTGAGTGGGTGGTGTAGGAGCATGTCTCTGTTACACCTATTCCAATGCCAAAACACTTGAGCTATGCTGTGTTTCGTAGCACCAAAGACAGAGATATGCATAGAAATGGAGTTAGACAAAAGGATAAAATAGATAGATAGATAGATAGATAGATAGATACATAGATAGATAGATAGATAGATAGATAGATAGATGAAAAATAAATGGAAAAGAGCCAACTGAAGCTCCCACACCCATTCTAATAGTTGAAAAATCATTTTCTGTTCCTGGTGATTATTACTGACCTTGCCCTCTCTATTTGTTAGGTCAAGATGATAGGTCAGCTGGAGCTGAACACACACAGAAAGCCAAGCTCCACTCGACCGATCATCTTGAATTCAGCTAGTCTCTGTGTGTGTGTGTGTGTGTGTGTGTGTGTGTGTGTATGTGGTCAGGTCTGGCAGAGTCCTGCTCCTCTCACAGATGGATGAAGCCCTTTGGACCACACATTCAGAGGTGCACACGCACACACGCACAGCCTCCCACCCACCCACCCACCCACACACCCACCCACACACAAACACACACACACACACACACACACACACACACACACACACAGTGTGCACCTCAGTAGACATTTCCAGGATTGCCAGATTAGCAGCATTCCAATTTCTCTCTCTGCCAGATTGGATCAATGAAACACTCCAGCACCAAACCTGACAACCTTGAAACACACACTGACTACATTTACATGCACACAGTAATCTAATTATTGCCCTTCCTCTGATTATAGGAATAATAGGATAATTCAATTACACCACATTAATGTTCTGTTAATATTACTGTTTTTATGCAATGTTGCATTCTGAAGGCGAGTGACATAAAGGCTAGCTGTAAACAAAGTTTGTAGCTGTCAAAATTAATAACTCAAGGCATGTTGGACAAGCAGCGCTACTCCTAAGATAGGCTTACGCTGGTGTTTACATGCCAAAATAACTATCCATTAATACAAATGATATCCCAGTCCTTCAAAATGTCTGAACCACTGAATATGACCTAAGAATAATGTGATACTTTATTGACCCCCATGGTGAGGTTCTCTTTTTGTTTAGCCACCTCAAGGCAGGTCAAAGGTCAGTGTCAGTTACAGAACAGCACTCCGAGGGCTGGTATGGATTCAGTGTTTTGCTCAAAGTCACTTCAGGAGGGTGGATGCTTGCCAACATGGGGCTTGAACCTGGTCTCTCTAAGCACTATAGGCCACCCTGCCGCCCATAAGAATGTAACAAGCAAGATTATATATTTGCAGCGAACGCTTCTTAGTGGTACAACAAACTACTGTTCAAACTACACCCTGACCAAACTCTAAATCGCTCCTGTCAACACCTTCTAATTCTAGAGAAGGGACAGTGCCATAGCGTCCATAGTGCAGCCTGGCCAAACTCTATCTATGGATGTCTTCCATACTGCAACATAAACCTGAGAACCTTGAAACACATTGACTAAATTCCAGTTAGCCACTAAGGACCTATGACAGACACTATGCAGGGAAGATGGGACACGTTCACCATGCTACAGTAATTTCTAGGTTGCAAATAAGGGTCCTCTCTAAAGATCTATAACATTCAAAACACTGACATTTGTGCTCCCGGTGCCAATAACTGTTGCCTCAGGATCAATTAGTGAGGTACTAAAGCCTACAACAGCTCTGGGATGCATTACTCAGACATAAAAACTTCCAACCACTCTGGAACTGTTTGATCATATTTTGTGTAGGGGAGAGAGGGGAAGTTTAGCTGTTTTTTACACTCTGATTTTCTGCAGAGAGGCTAAATGCTCCCTCCACTCTCTCCATCAAAGCGAGCCAGTCGTATTTTAGGATATTGTGCATCTAGAGAAACCATAGCAGTCCTGTGGTTTCTGCCATTTCAAAATTCAGATGAGACAGAGGTTGGTACTTTAAAATTATGTTTAATGCATGAGGGGAAGTGCTAAAGCTAGTTGACTGATATTTGACTGGCACACACAAAAAATTCCATCGACAAAATTGTGTCAACCAAAGAACTGTGCCTTTAACCTTTACTCACTTCAACTGAGCACACATGCTCTTTTCCAGCTCCGCCCTGCTTCACATTCACACCTAGGAACTTCTATTGAAGCCACTAAACAATTTATTGGAGCAGTTGTGGGTTAAGAGGCTTGCTCAAGGGCACCTCAGCAGTAGTTAGTGAAGGAGAAGTGAGTGTCACCCACCACCTTTTCCCATTTTCTGACCCTAAGTACCCTACTGGTCTGCCCTCATTGATGAACCGCACATGTGCCGCAACTGGCTGAGGCTTGTCTCCTACCAGAACTTTTCTCCTGTGTCTCCCTCTGATTTCCATCAAAACGAATAAAATATAATACGCTAAAAGTGAGTGAACTGCCGACTCCTTAAAAGAATACCCTACACTCCCCAATTGATCAGTCAGTAGGAACTGTGAAGTAAAGCCTCTAAGTTAGATATAATCCCGTCGACATATCTGGCAACCCTTGAATACTACCATTCACATCTTAACAGGTTGAAAACAGCCCTGTCATATCCACATATCTGGCAACCCTAGAATGCTCCCATTCATATGTGAACATGATGAAAACACCCTCATACCACCCACATATTTGGCAACACTAAAACACACACAGAGAGTGACAGCTCAGGATTGAATGAGAGCAGAGCTGTTATCAAAAAGGCATGTTCCTCACAAATACAACCGAACATGCTAACATAAGCATTTTATATGTTGGCTGAGAAGGATTATGGACATGAGTCGGGTGCACTAAAGTGAAGATGTTATGTTCACATTCAGTTTAAAATTAGTTCAGTTAAAGGACAGCCTTGCTATTCCAACTACTCTACCTATGTCACCTTGCTGCCCAATATGTGATATGAAACTTTATCTTGAAAAAATGGCATAACAAAATTATACTTATTGCATCTGCAGTTTATCTGGAGAATTGTGGACTGACCTTTAGACACCACTAACATCCACAAGGTATACTCTATCCAGAAATACAAAGAACGCACTATTTTTTCAGTTCTCAGCTTCATTTTAACAATGTAATTTGGGCCAGAAACTTCTATTATCTTGAGTTTGCATATGCAGTTTTATGACGGATCTTTCTTGTCAACTGAAAAGCCTAATCAGGCCTTACTACTCTTCTCTTTAATTTTTTTTATTTTTTTCTAAGATTTGATATTTGGTGCTAATCCTTACAAACCTGGCAAGATCTGAAAGCCCTGAAAGAGAACAGTGAAGGTTGCCAAATCTGTGAAATTGACTCTGTCAGGGTTGCCAGATTGGAAAGAAATAACATTATGGCAGTAAAATGGAAAAAAATGAATCACAATATGAGCATCCTTCTGGCTCAGTGGGGCTGACTTTTGTCATATGCCATCCTCTCTCTCTTATCTTTGCTTTTTCTGTCCACCGTATGCCATCTAATAAAGCAGGGCAAGGCATACAAATAATAATTAAATAACAAATAAATAGCAATATAGTTGCCAACCGTGTCTGTCCTCTTAAAAGACATACTTAATACCTAATTCTAATAATTCCTCTGTGATCTCTGGGACACAAACAGAGCTCACCACCCTCTTTACATAGATACTTTATACAGATATATCCCTTAATAGCCTGAATTTGAATTCATGGGACTGGCAGTAGTTTCCAGTTTGATTGTACGGGCACCAATCGGTCTTTTAGCCTGGGTCATGTACCTACACGAGTAAAGCAACTCTTTTCTATTGTGATTGATCACAAACAATCTTCACTGAGGGATGATCGTTTCCAGGCAATGATTAATTCAAGAAATGAGCCCCCAAGACAGCTGTGTCAATCCCATGAATTATGACATTGACTCATTAACCATTAATGAACAGAAAACTAAGACCAAAATGAGCAATTCATTGGGCTGGATCGAGGCTAGTTACTTCAGGAACTCCTGCCTTGGGAAGCTCATTACAAACCTAAAGAATTATTTGACAGTATTGATCCCTGTAGGGAAGTTTTCTTTTTAGGTTTACCTCCCGCCCTCCACAGAGAGGTCAGAGGGCAGACTTGTCTAGAGAACAGCGATCCTGCAGCTGGTAGGGATTCAGTGTCTTGCTCAAGGACACTTCAGCAGGGCGGATGCTTGCTGACACTGGGGCTTGATCCCAAGTACTCTGGTTGAAAGACTCCCAGAATCAAAGAATCTCTCAGCTCTAAAGAAATGCGCCAGGTGAGGCTTGAACTCACAACCTCAGCCTTGCTCTAAACATGTACAGTCTTATAACCTGATAAACTTAGGACCCCTTTACAGCTGACTTTATTTTAACATGACTCATATCTGGAATATGATAGGATACATTTACATGGGACATTAAAAAGCATATTGCATACATAAAATGCATTAAAAAGCATATTGTATACATACTGAAATTTAATGTATCTTTCTCTCACAAAAATGTTTTGATTTGCATATGCTTCTTGGTTGAATCCACATATGTTTATTTCTATTTACATAGTTGCGACTGGATCTTCAATGCGTCTTGGGTGCCTTAGCACCTGGATTTTATGTGTTTTCTGATTACAATGCAATCACCCAGGATGCATGTTAACGCCAGTCGCAAAGGGAGTCTTAGACAGTCAGAAAGGAGTGGGCCACCTAATTATAAAATTCTGCCTTTGAAACCGTTCCCATAGATACAGGGCTTTGAAAAAGGGCAGATGACTGTAGCTTTATAAAACTGATATTTCACTCTCTTTTGTCAGCGGATTATCCCAGCATACTGAAGAACATGGCAACCACAGAACCACAAACACTCCATCCAGCTCTTCCACTTCGATAAGGGTATAATAATATGATTAATGCAACTTTTCAGCAATACCAAATCACTACCCACCCATCCATTGTCAACTGTAATTACAAAATTCCACTAACATTATTTGGAAAGACACTCAGCAATGCAAAAATCATTTACCAATATTATCAGTTGTAAAGGTGTACTGACACAGCAAAGAAAATGTAATAAAACTAACTGCATACTGTACATTCCCTGAAGACAATCCAGAAGAAATATTGAGGCAGGCTAACCAGCAGATGAATGCAATTGTATCGAGTTGATTGTGCAGTTCAGGGTTATTCAGGGCAGAGGTTTGTGTTTTTTTACTAAAGTTGATGATTCAGTCTCTTTTTAAAGCGGCGAAGTTTGAGAGTTTGTTACTTTAACTGTCACCGTTGTTTAATCTAAATAGAAAGAATGAGCCCACGCTGGGACATCAATTACACGTCTGTCTCCTGTCTCTCTTCTCTCACTCTCTGTCACACACACTCTCTCTGTGTCTCTCATCCCTCTCAGTCTCTCTCTCTCTCTCCTTTCCCCCTTTTCTCTCTCTTTCCCTCCCTACCTCCCTCACTGTCTGGTAACCGTAGCAACAGGCCGAGTGCTGGGCTGCCAAAGTGGGAGAGGAGGGAAAAAAAAAGCACAGGGGGAACGAAAGAGATGCAGGAGGGTAGGAAGGAAGTGAGGCACCAGGGATGGAGCGGAGGAGGGAGAAAAAAAAAACTAATTGTAAAAGTGAGGGAGGTAGAGCAGGGAGATGATGGAGGGAAAGGGCAGAGAGGAGGGGAGAGGAAATTGAAAAGGAAGAGGGGGAGAGAGGAGAGAGGAGGGGGAGAGGGAGGGAGAATGGGGAAAGAGGATGTAAGAGAAGAAGAGGAGAACGAATGGAGAGGCAGTGAAAGGAGAGTGGATGGGTGGAAACGTGGAGGGGAGGAGGGAAGTCACTTCATATCACAGCTTATATAACTGTATAGATGCATAATACACACTCTTCGTCTCTCCCGCTGTCTTTTCACAGTCTGAACACTCCACTACACCATGTATTTGTTCTACAAATAGAATTATATGTGGGAAGTACACTGAATGTATGTGGCATGGTTAGCAACAATGTTTGTCAAAAACATTCATACCTAGTAGGGGAAAATGATCGAATCAGCAAAATAGTCCACAGAATTTACTTTCAATAATGGGATTACTTCAGTTTAGTAACTATAATCTGATTACTTTCAGGTAATTTAAAAAAAATACACAAGTATTTTGAATATTTTCACACGTGCCAAAATCAAATGACAAAATACACAAAAGCAATTAAATGTTTCTTTGAAAAGCATGCCTATCTCTGCCTGAAAATGAAGTTATGCAAATTTTAAATGTTGGGACATTTTTATTCGGCTCTTAGCCCAGATTGAGCAGTATTCCCTCATTTTTGCAGGATCTCTTTAAAACATTAATTTCATTCAGTAAATGATGAATGACTTGAAGAAATGGTCCAGCTGGAAGTATTGTTGGTCTAGCCAGAAAGACTGACACCAAGGAAACTGGCACCAAAAAGAAGCCTTAGTGAACTTCTAGCGAACTTGCTTAGACATATACACACACACACACATTTTCCAAAAGCAACAAAAAAGGTACAGCTCTGTACCTTTCGTCTGAGTGCACACATGCACACACACCACATTCACTTACATTGATTGGGCCAGAAATTTGCCAATCAGTTTTGAATTGTGACCTGAATTTTCAGATCAAAATGCAGTATTGTTCAGTCTTGTTTCTACCCGTTGAGTATTATCCCTAAATTTGAGTCACTGCTCTCCTTTAAGGGCTTTGAGACACTTATTCATGCCTTCATTTAATCTCATATTGTCTGTAATTGTGAAGCTCTTTCTCTTCCGCAGCATTCCATTGTAGTTCAGAATGCAGCACCCAGTTTTTTATCTGGAACTAAAGGATCTTATGAGTCTCATTTCAGCTACCGCACACTGGTTTTCCTCTTGAATTTCCATTTTAAGATTTTACTTGTTACATTAAACTAATACACAGTTTGGTCCCAGCTCATATTACGGTGATTTTGACTTCCGATTTTACAGAAGTACAATCTTTCATCTACAGAAAAGTCTAGACTACATTAAGACCAAAGTTGACAAAGCATTTGCAATCAGGACCTTTAAACTCTGGTACAACTTGACTGAAGAAATGCATCTAGAAAACTCTGTACACGGATGAAAACTATTTTATAAACTTGTACATAACTGATAACTTGTTTTTGCTCCCATTATGCTGCTGTGGTACTTATTGATGTTTGTTTTGACGCTTATTGATGTTTGTTTTGTTTATTTTTGAAACATTATCATTCCCCATCTGCATCATTAACCCTCACCACACTTTCACCCTTTTAAAAAGTCCACACTTCTGTGCTGAACTCAAACTGGTCCTCACAAGTACAACATACACACACACACACACACACACACGGGTCTTCAGTGTATCCTCCTCAACTCGCTGTGTTCCTGTGCTCAAGTCAGAATGCACTTTGTATCAGTGTTTCCCACACATACACTTTACTTGGGCGGGCCGCCCAGGTATATTAACAGCCGCCAAAGTATATTTGGCGACCCATTTTAGCATTTTTTATTTTTATTTTTTTATCCGTCCGAGAGAACGACGCCATCCGCGATCGATTAACTAGTGGACAATCTCCCCTCACTCTAACTTACCCCTCCAGGGTTTCCCACACATAGAAAACTTTGTGGCGGGCCGCCACAATATCAGCACTGGCCACACATTTTCTTTTTTTTCACTATTTAATCGTAGAACTGCGTGTAGTGCATTGATTCACTCAGCCCCTAATTGCTCCACGCTCTCTCTCTTTCTGTCTCTCGCTCTCTCTCTCGCTTGCTCTCTCTGTTGCTCCCCTCTCTCTCTCTGTTGCTCGGTCTCTGTCTCTCTCTCTCTCGCTCACTGGCTCTCTCACCGGACCCGTCTGTTCGCCTTCCACTGCACACATGAGGGATATTTTTTTTCCATGCCAAGAAGACGGCTGACTGAATTACCGAAAAGAAGAACTAACAGTTAACGTTACTCGGAATACAGCGGAGTTTCCGAGATTAGCACGCTGTATAGCCTAGCTGCTAGTCAGTATCCACTGAGTGGACGGATAACGTTAATATTAACTTTTTAACTCTGACTCTGAATGTTTGCTCCCTCAATCCAGATTAATATTGAAAAATATTTTCAAAGAAGGAAAAGGACTGGTCCTGAGGAGGAGCAGGACAGTCTGGACCAGAGGAGCTGCTGAGCAATAAAACAGAGTAGATAATAATGTCAAAGACTTGTAATTTAACGATGTAAAGATACAGGTGAGACTGACAGCACAGAGAGATGCAGCAGGGCAGAGGGACAGAAAAGCAGATTTCTCTGTAAAAGGAGTCTCATTTCTATTCTTCACCTTGTAGACAAAAGCAAGCAACAAACAGAACACTGTTTATATTTTTAAGTTATGTTATCTTTGACACAAAGTACTTTAGATATATACAGGTTAGTTATTTGTTTGACAAATGCAACTATTTAAAATGGAGTACATTAGATAATTTTTCAGCCATCCAGGTAATGGGATCCTTTATTGATATTAGCCTATATATTGACAATATAAGAGAATTACCAACCCACCTACCACCACAAATACATTCGAATTCTGTGGGAAACACTGTGTATCCATAACAAGTGAATCGTTCAGAATTAAATTTTCATCGTTTTTGGGCCACCCCGGCATGAAAATTTCATGTCAGCGCTTTCAAGCACAATGAAGCAAATGCAAAGTGATTTCTACCCACTTTTGGTGTTGTTTTTGGCCAGGAAGTTCCATCAATGACAATGTGTCACAACTTTTCTCTGACATTTATGACTACTCTATCCAACTTGGAAGTATGGGCCTGTGAATTTTAAATGGAATGTGTGAAGAAACGTCAACCTGGATCAATTATTGAATGGATGGATGGATTGAATTGAATTCCTTTATTTGTCATTGTGCATACAACGAAATTTCGTTTAGCAGCAATCCAGTACCAATGAGGCAGCTTAACAAAGACAAACATAGAACAAAAAGTGGCATATGGATGGATGGATGGATGGATGGATGCATGGATGAATGGACAGACGGATGGATGGATGGAAAGATAGATGGTGGTGACAAAGTGAAAGTGAAAAAATTGTCCACTTTTTCTTGTTTGAGAGATGTAAGTTGCCACTGGGCAAATTACTTGAAGTCAATTATTTGGGTAGGAAGGAAGGAAGGAAGGAAGGAAGGAATACTTAAAACACAATACATAATGCAGTCTAGCAGATTTGTCATATCCAATGCATCTTTTTAGCTCAGTCTCTGAAAAATGGACTTTCTGAAAATACAAACTTTCTCCAGGACACTGCATCATTAATGAAATCTGTTTGGGCTCCTGAGAAAAAATAAATTCCATTCCTTCTATCCATCCTTCCATTTGAAACTACTGCCGTGCTAATTCTCCCTCCCGTCCCGTCTCTAATCTCTCCACTGTGCTTCTTCCTTTGTTAACCTGTATTTAACCACAGAAATGTGTGAATATATTTGTGTGTGTTTGTGTGGCTGAGTCTCTCTTTTTGCGTGATCACCCGTGTCTGTCGGTGTGTCTCTCTGTCTGTTTGATTCTCTCTCAGAGCGTGAATCTGTGTGTGTGTCTCTTTCTGTGTGTGTGTGTGTGTGTGTGTGTTTGAGAGAGAAAGGAAGGAAGGTTGCCGCTGATATTGGTAATGTGGCACTTCGCCAATCTCATTAGCTTAGCATGCAGTGGGCAGCCTGCCCGGATAGACACTGTTTGTGTGTGTGTGTGTGTGTGTGTGTGTGTGTGTGTGTGTGTGAGTGCGTGTGTGTGTGTGTGTGTGTATTTGCGTGTCTGTGTCTGTGTCTGGGAGCGTCAGGGCCAGTAAATGCCACCACTCTGGCTGATGGTTCCAATAATGGTATTAGAGAGAGAGAGAGAGAGAGAGAGAGAGAGAGAGAGAGAGAGAGAGAGAGAGAGAGAGAGAGGGGAGAAACAGAGATAGATAGATGCATAGAATAAAGAGGTGGGGGGGGGCTGGGTTGTTTTTCTTTGTCAAGATAGCGACATGTAAGGAGGGGTTAATCTGGCCTTTGAAGAGCTGGCTGTGTGTGTGTGTGCGTGCGTGTGTGTGTGTGTGTGTGTGTGTGATACACTAAAAGTGAGGTCTTGGTCAGGTAGTAATTACCATGTTGCAACACTTGTTGTTGATATGACTGATAAACACAAGTGCTTGACATGTGAACCAGTGTCTGTGTCTGCGTGTGTTTCCATGTGTGTGTCTGTGTGAGTGTGTATGTGTGCGTGTGGAAGACAGAGAAAGCAAGAGAGAGACAGAGAGGATAAAAAGCGACTGCCTGTGTAATTGGTGGTTTGACATTAGCTGTCTGCGTCAACAGTATATCCACAGTGGTATTACAGAGCAGAGAGAGAGTGTGAGAGACAGAAAGAGAGAGAGAGAGAGAGAGAGAGAGAGGGGGAGGGATGGTGAGATTGGGGGATGGAGAGATGGGGTAAGAAACAGGGAGAGATGGGAAAAGGTGTGTGTGTGTGTGTGTGTGTGTGTGTGTGTGTGTGTGTGTGTGTGGGAGGGGGGATAGTGAGGGAGAGGTGGAGGAATAAGAGAGAGAAAAAAAAAAAGTTGCATGCTGAATTCAATTGTATCTACTTAAAACTAGACTTCCAGAACTAGAATGCTGAATTAAAGTTAGAATTATAATGCTAACCTCTCTAATGCTATTCTACACATGCTCACTATACTAGTCACATCGACAAGAACATTTCACCAATTTCACCATACTACACTCCACACTTGAGCCCTAACACTGACAGGTGTCATGCGTCCACTTTCTGGTTAGTCTGTGTTCCTGGCATTTGTACTAGTTTCAGTAGCGCTGGAAAATACTGTACCATTTTCAGAGTCAGTATGGTTGGTGTTCACACGGCACGCAGCATTTTAATTAACCTGAAAATGGCAAAGGATGGGAGCTGTGACATCAAAAGAGAGTAAAGGTTAGTAAAACCGCCTACTGATGAGCACAGAGACTCCACTACAGAGAGAGACGGAGACAGAAATCATTACAGTGGTGGGACCAGGAGCGTTAACCCCTCCCCCTGTTTCACACATATATACTTTCATCCATCCATCCATCCATCTATTCATCCAGCCATTCATCATCACTCATTCCATGCACACATCCATCATCTCTCCCTTCATTTCATAATTTAATCATTGCATTCATCCATCCATCCATCCATCCTCGAGACAGATGCAAATCATTTGAGGCTAAGTGGAGGATTTGGACAGAGGCCTAGTGAGTCCGATGACCATGATGGCATACGGGAGGGGATGATGGGATAATTGATTGTTTAATTAACCAATTAACTTAATTAAGTCCGCAACCACACCTGTGTTCAAACACCTGCTTTCAGTGTGCCCGCTGTTGCCCCAGATATGTTGCTTGCTGGGGTGGAAAAGCCTCTGGAACAGCAAGCTAACACCATTTGGCAGAGAGGATTCAGAATTCCAACAGACACTTCTCATGCATTTTAAATTACTTAATTTATGTAAACTGTTTATTCAATTATATATGTTCTATATGTACAGAGAAAACATGATATAAACAATAAGTAATCCAACTGCAAACACAAGGCTAAATCTATTCTAAAACTATTCTAAAACCAGCAGAAGCACGTTTTTGGGATAGAAAAAACGAATTAAGCATTGGGCTGCTATCTGTCAACACTGAAAATTCACAGATTTACCAGCCACAGCCAAAAATGACCAGCCTTTGGTTGGTGATGGTAGTAATTTGAAGCTATTTATTTGACAACTAAGTGCTCCACTGAAACCAATACTGACGAAATTGTTTAAAGCAACATTTCGATACACTAAAACCCTCCATTAAAACCAATACTAATGAAATTCTGTGAAATAACATTTAGACTCTAAATGTTATGAGCATGCGGCATTAAAACTCCCCATCGAAACAAATACTAATTCTCTGAAACATTCATTGAAGCCAATATTAATTAAATAACTCTAAAATAGCATTTAGATAATGAGATACTTAAACTCTTCATTCAAAGTAATACTAATGAAATTCCTTGCAACAATGTTTAGACCACATGACACTGAATCATGCCTCTCTACTCTAATTCGTATAGATAGGCTACAACTACTAGAGTAAACATGACGGCAATGTAATTGTGGTAAAATGACTGCAGCACAATTTTATTCAACATGGTAATATGGTTAAATATTCTAAACATATATAAATATGGTATACACTGTGTTAGTATACCTTCAGAGCAAGCACAAAGGTGAATTCAGACCAAATCAGACTTACTGTGTTACTACATATGGTAAAGAAGGGCTGAGCACAAAAAACAAGCCAATGGGGTTCACACTCATCTCTCATTCATAGATTTTGTTAATGGATTTGCAGTTTTAGCTCATCATTGAACCCAATCTAAACATCCTAAGTTTAGATTCTGTTGTTTGGTGTTGTATTTTTCTTCTTCTGCAGATCACAGGCCAAACATCAATGATGTAACATCATGTCGAGATATTTCAAGTGCAGCTACAATGGAGTTTGATAACAGAAAAATGTTCAGCTATCTAAAACATCAACGGTAAATGTCAGGTTTTGGTATCAGTCCCTCAGAATCAAAGAGCAAGGGCTGACTCACCATTTTTCATCGATGTTCAACAATCATACAAATCCATCATAGGGGAGGCAGAGATACCAATTTCTCCACCAAAAGTAGCTTCAATAGGCCAAAATATAATGTAGCCACAAGATGTATTGTGTTTTGAGTGAGGGGAGCAACTGGAAAAATAGCGTGAGAGTATCCGAGGGTGGAATGTTTTCTTTAAATACGCATAGATGAATGGAAGCTGGTATAATTCAGGCTAACATGACAGTATGTTTAAACATGTTTAACATGGGGAGTTTGTTCCACTTGAGTTATTATAATTACAAATATGACTGGAATTATACAGTACAGTGCATTCATGCAGTTACACACAGGCACACACAAACACATGTACACAAATCTGATAGTATTACGAGTCTGTGGTGGTGACAGCATATTTAAATACAGAGTAATATAATTGTCATATGGAAAATTAGGATCCACATGACGAGCTTTAATCAAAGGCTCCTGAGACATACACACACACGCACTGTACAGGATAATTTTGCCTTTGCAACATGGTTAATGTCGTGTCACACATACACACACTGTCTGCAGCACAGGCACTGTTGTTCAGTTGCACACAAACAGTAGAATAGTCTCTCCCTCCCTCCCTCTCTCTCTCTCTCTCACACACACACACACACACACACACTAGGGTAATGTTATTGCACACTGTTCTCTACAGGCATCATCATACAGTCATGACTAGCCCGCAGCGCGCACACACACACGCACGCTCACACACAAAAATGCACACTCCTTCATACTCACAAACACAAACACAGATACACACACACACACGTTGCCTGCAGCGGAGCAGGGTGCTAGACATGAAAACGGCTTCAATTGACTGGAAGGAAGATTTCTACTGCTCTGGAGGGCTGAGAGAGAGAGAGAAAGAGAAAGAGAGAGAGAGAGCGAGAGCAAGCCAGGCCATAGAGAAGACATTCTGCAAAGGCGTGCCTACACACCGAGACACTTAACACCCAGACACAAACACAACTGCTCTGCTTTGAACATTGTGCCCATTACAGATAGCTACTGAGATAGCATAGGGCACTACTGCTATGATGAGAGTATCAGAGAGACAGCCAGAGACAGACAAAAAGAGTGACAGCGAGAGATAAACACTCTACTTCTACTAGTATCTGAAAAGTCGGTATGTTTTCAGAAGGTAATAGTCAAAATCACATCACTTGCTGTGCTGGGAACCTGGGAGTCCTTTTTCTCCGAGGTCAATTTTGCAGTTTCTCTTTAAGTGATACTTATCCAGGGAAGGGTTTTGCTCAACATGCATGATCTTTTGCAGCACTTCCCCGCTTCATTTTCATGCAGTTAAACACATTCAGACCTGGGGGCTGCCCAGCACAACCGCAGTCTTGTCTTCTTGTAATTGAGGCACATTGTAAACGTCCAACATGAGCTCTCGGTGGTGAAGCACTTTGCTCAAGGGCAAATCAAGGGCGGTTGTTTAGGGAAGGGTTAGTGTGACAGTCACTTTCCCAGATTTTCCCACCTCATCCGAGAATTCACACGAGAGTTTTCTCACTGCGGTCCTCCCCAACACACACACACACACACACACACACACACACACACACACACACCCCAGCCCCCAAAGCAAGATTTGTATTGCATCATCAGGCTGAGGAGGAACGTCATTGCCTGTTTCAGTCAGTGGGAATCATTTGGTGCCACAATTTTGCCTCACAAAGCAACATTTTGTTTGATTCAATGACACTGAATTGTTGATGATAGATATAAAACCTCCTTATTGAACAAATTCAAAGTAAAGCCACCTGTATTGAAAGATGGCAGCAACCTAGACACTGGAGAAGCGAGACTGTGACTGTAAGGTTACTGATCCCAATCCCCGGACCGTGTGAAAACATCCATAAAACATGTCTCTCTGTCCATTTTGTAGTGCTCAACGGTACTTGACAAATTGCGATTATTTGACAGAATATTGCAATTGCGATTTAAACTGTGATTCATATCATCATCAGTTTTTCTTGTCATAAATTTTTTAGAACTTCCAAATTTGTTTAAAGAAAAGTGATTTCGTGAAAAGATAAAAATAGTTGCCAGTGTGAAGGATTTACTGAGTTTGAGTATGATGAAAGGTTTCCACCAATATTGTACTTGATTCATGGACCAAAGATTACCCGCAGCTCTAAAACACCTTGTTCAGAAATCCATTTTGGACACCCCTCTCTTAAGCAAGTAATTGCAGCCTCTGCGATTTGGAAATTGCAGAGGTTCATATTGCAATCTAAATGTATTTTTTCGATTAATTGTACAGTTCTAGTTCATTGCCAACTTCCCTTCTCCATAGAGAGCCCTGCACTGCCTCATTTTAACAAGCATGCTAATACAGACAAAGAAACACACACATACATCCCTCTAGGGCGTTTTTCTTTTTTCACATCGCTTCATCAGACTGTGAAGTTAGCATTAAGACCTGTATGGAAACGAGGTGATCACAGGAAGAACTCTGTGTTCCTATCTGATTGTGATTATGCAGATCCAAGATGACCAATCTGAGGATGTTACTGGAAGGAGGAGAGAAGAACAAGAAGGAGAGAGAGAGACAGAGATGGAGTAGATTATTTCACTGTGTGTGTGTGATCTTTTCTACAGATTATGTAGACTGAAAGACTTATATTCTCTTTGATACACTGATCAGCAATGTGATATAATCTGCCTCAAAGGCATCTGGGTAAGTGTGTGAGTGTGTGTGTTGGAGAACCGTGTGGTGTAATGTGTCTGTGTGTGTGTGTGTGTGTGTGTGTGTGTGTGTAGGAGGGCCATGTCAAATCTGTTTCCAGTGGATAAACCAAAGACAGGAGATGAAAAGAGCGAGCATGAGAAAAGACATGATCTGTCTGCATTGTTACACGCACCCACAGTTGTGTGTATGTGCATGTGCACATGTGATAAAAATGGGCACACACACATATACTAAACGCACATGAAGACACACACATCTTTTTTTATCTGATTCAGTCACACGGCAACACACCCGCAGACATGCAGACACAGATGTACCCATAGTCATTTGCACATAGAGGGACACACACAAACACACACACACACACACACACACACACACAAATACACACCTCCACCCTCCAGCGCTATCCCTTGTAACAAGTCAAAACAATGTGGCAGAGCTGACAGCTCACATTAGGGCACTAGGCCTTAAAAAGACCAAGCGTGTGTGTGTGTTTCCATGAGTGTGTATGCACACTCATGCACACGCGCGCGTTAGCCCGTGTGTATGTGTGTGTTTTCAATGTGTGAGTCAGTCTTACAGATAAATGTCAGGGGTCAGGAGAGAGTCAACATCTTAGAGTTGCCCAAAGCTTACAGCTCTTTTCAGCAATGCTTTTAAATACTGGATCACAATCCAGAAGTGAGTGAAAAGAAAATTAAACGAGCCACATTGTGGGAATTCAAATTTTCTAATATTTATCAAAAAGTTTGAATTTGTAGGCTGGATCCAGTGTTGTGGTTGCTCACCATGCGAAAATTTATTACACACATTTACTGAATAAATGGCCTATTAACTCTGTTTGGTTGAAAAAGGAAGGGGATTTTCTTTCCAAAATAATTAAATGTCTCCCATTTGACTGTTTGGCTTGTTTGTATGAGACTTTTTTGTGCCCTGAAATGAATTCAACCAAAAGCCTCTTATGAAGGACTCGAAGTAGCGGTCCTATTATAATCGCCGTGGAGCTGAAGTGGAGTTGAAACTTAAGGTCATTTCAGAAAAGAGATTTGAGTTAGAGTTGGTAATCGAGTTACCTAACCGCAACGTGGGCCGACTCCAAAGCCATGAATGCCACAAAAATCATACCTACTAGCAATTCACACGTCGTCGGTCCAAAAGCCATTTTCCTGCACTCTTCCTCAAAGTGCACTGAGATTTGTTGGGTTGTCAGCCTGCACTTGGTGATGCACCATATTTGACATTGACATTTTTTAAGGCACAGTGCCAGGAGCTCGTTTCCAAAGTAACCTGTACACAAAGTTCTGTCTGACTGCCTTTGACAAAATAAAGTGTTAACCATTTGAAAATGCTCACAATTCGCATTATTCAATATCTAACAGTATGGATACATGAACCTCTGGTGTGAGCCGGTCTTTCCTTAAACATCATATTTGTTCCCTTCAGTCCAGTTGCTGTAGCCTTTGATTTGGATCTTTTTGGGTAATTTTACCTCCAGCTCTGCTCATCTTTCATTATCATCATCTCCATGATGCCGAAGGATAATTCCAGTGTATATGTATATTTTTGTGTCCAAAGACTGATGGATATTATCATTGTTTTCATCATTTCATTGTTTAAATGAGATATGGCTGCTGTATGAAAAGGGCGAATATCCCATTGAGTTACAGCAAGCAGGGTGATAAAATCTGTTTGATTACAATCAGGGGCACTTAATCAATTGGGGGCTGTAGAGCAGCCTAGCGGTTAGAGAGACTTCTCAGCCGGGAGGGCACAGGTTCAATCCCTGCAACAGCCAATGTGTCCATCAGCATGCATATGTCCTTGAGCAAGGCACTAAACCCCTACCTGAATGAGATTGTGAACTAAAGGCCTAAACTGAGTATATTTTTTCAGAAGCTAAGCGGTATTTCTTAGCAGCCAATGTAGTTTTTAGAGGAGAAAAAACTGACAGAACTCAGGTTAGTTGGCTCCCAAAGTGGCTTGTTGAATTATTATTAGGTAGTTTTCTCACCAAAGTGATGCACACCACCATCCTTCAACTTGTATCACACACACACACACACATGCAGGCACAAACACAAAGGAAAAAAAACCCACCTCTATTCTTTGATGTTAGAGAGGGAGAGAAAGGGAGAGAGTGAGATACAGAAGGGAAAAAAGAGGGAGAGACAGACGAGTATGTTGATCAAACAGTATCCAGCTGTGATGAAAGTTCCACCCTGTTGATGCTAAAATAACCTGAAAGAAACACTCTGAAGACCACACACACACACACACACATACATATAGAAACACATACATACGTGCTACAGCTACAGACAGATACACAGACACAAGCAGACGGACATACATTAACACACTGTTTTGTTTCTGCTGGTTACAAAACATCGTGACTCATCAGATGGAGACAGAGACAGAAAGAGGAGATGAGAGGAGATGAGGACAGCAAAGGAAAAAGAAAGAGAGAGAGTGTTGTTGGGTGTTGTGTGTTGTTCAGTGCTTTTTCCGTGCCTTGTCTGTCAGAGGCCCACCGCGGAAATAAGTCTGTGACCTTTCTGTGTGTGCTTGTATCATAGTTCATCCTGTTCCGCTGTTCCTCGCTGCACTACATCCACTTACATTTTAACTTTCAAACAAATCTAATCTAATCTAAGCAAGAAAAGGAGAGAAATGTCAGATGCCAGGAGGCGATTAAAGCACTAGCCGATCTGAAGGACAACTTGACATTTCAAGTTTTAGCCTGCTGTTTTTCTTAGACAGGCACTCAACTATCCTAAAGCCTGCTAGCATCATTAGCAGTGTTAGGGTACATTTAGCTTGCAGTTAGCAGGACCTCAGTTTGTTTGTTTTGGTTAACCGAAGTGTCCAACTTTTTCCCATGATGTGACAAGTGCCAGAATACAAATGTGAAAGTCAAGCTAGCCCTAAAATTTAGCATTAAATGTATTGGCGGGGGGGGATATATCATAATCGATCACCTGGGTCATACAGGGGTTGTATGTTTTTAGCATACACAATAAAAGAGCTGTAAATCACATCTGTTTACAACACCATTCTCATAATAGACTAGTCAATCAGTTACATAGATGAAATCAATTCAAGATTAAAACCCTAATCTGTAATTGCAGTATGTGGCAAATGATTGACTGAGCTTTTGATACAAGGACTGACTGTACTGTTTGTGACAGCTAAATACACTGAATGGGTTTTACTTGTATTTTGAGGCTGTAAAAGCTTTGTGTACATTTTTAATGCTTGTAAACATGAGTAAAGCAGACCTGCATTTTGAGTTGGGCGGAGAAAGCTACAAAAGACATTATTTTCCACCTACGAGTCAAACTCTTGAAGAACATATGCAAATATACCTGAAATTCATATGGCCAATTACATTCGGGATACTAGCTTTTATCGTCAGTGAAATTACTTGAGACGTGCAATCCGTATTACGCACTGAGATTATCCCAAGAGGTCTAGTGACATTTTCCAGTCTAGTCGGTTAGTCGGTTACACAACTTTAGATTAATCGTCAGTGAAATGTAGTCAAAATTTTCATCTCTTGTCTGCACTGAGACAATCCCATGGGACCTTGTGACATTTTCTGAGCTAATTTAGCATTTTAAAACTGTCAGCATTATGGAAAATACTGCTCGTTGTTTTAAATCGGTATGACTGCCAACTGTCTCTCACATACAGTCTGTCTCTTCCTTTCATAATCTCTTCCTCTCTCCTTCTGTCGCTCTTTCTCTTCTGCCATCCCTCCCCTCTCTGTCTGTTTCTCTCTGTCATCCACAGTCTCTCTCTCTCCCCACTGCCTCCTCTCCTTGTCTCTGTCCCCTTCCCTCCAGCCAACTCTCTCTTTCCCTCCCCCATTCCATTTTCTCTCTTTCTTTCTTTCCATGAATAGTAATGTTGTCTTCTGCGGGTTGTAAAGTTGTATTAAAAGCTTAATGAGTAGAGGAGAGAATATAAGACGAGAGAAGAGGAAGGGAGAGGAGAGGAATGTTGGCTCCTATAGCTTTAGCAAAGGTATTAAAAGCTCAGTGCTTCTAAAAGAACAACAGTCACATGCTGATCCCAAAGAGATAAGCCTTAAAAGGCTACACACACACACACCGAGACACATATCCATAGCCACACACGGACGGATGGACTTGCACACAAATACACAGGGACACACACACACACACGTACAGAGCATATTGATCGGGGACATCGTTATCTGATGGCCAAAGCGACCAACGCTCCCCAAAGTCATCAAGAAAGAGAGAGAAAGAAAGAGAGGGCAAGAAATGAAGGGATGAAAGGATAGAGAGGAAAAAGAGAGAGAGAGAGGACAAACAATAAAAGAGAGATGGAAAGAGACAGAGCGATAGAGACGAAGACAGAGAAAAGAGGTGGGAGGGAGTGAGAGAAAAACCAGGTGGGTGTTGAATGCATGAATGTCAGGTAGGAGAGAGAGAGGGAGAGAGCGAGGGAGGGAGGGAGAGATGGAGGAAGGGGAAAGTGAGCATGAGAGAAAGACCATTATTCCAGGCAGGTTGACATCTCAAGGGTTTGTCTGCTGTCAATCAGGTCTTTACTCTGTGATTGATTGCTAAGGTCTGAAAATTTCCAAATCGCTTTGAGACTGACTACTCGGACTTTGTGGGAATTTGTCCTGCAAGAACCTTTGAAGGGTATGGAAGTGTTTAGTGTCAAGAGTTACACACACACATCCGCCCCTGGGAAATGACTAGTACACTGAGCAGCTCGCTTGCAGCAGTTGGGGAACTTCCTTGCTCAAGGGCACATCGGCAGCAGTTGTAAGGGAGGGGAGAGGATTCAGTTTTTCCCAGCTGGTCTGCCATCGAATGCCACACCTGTAAAACCTGACTCATTCATATGTGAAAAGCCCATACACACCAGCTGACTGCTAGCTGCTGCGACAGTGGCGTTGTAGGTGTTACATATGTGACCAGCTGCTTATAGGCCTGCTGCCCAAAAGTTAAGCTGTAGTCAGTTTTTTCCTCACTGACAAACCAGCAGCCTATTGTATAAGGGAGTGCAGTTCTTAGATATTGAACATCAAAGATTTGACAAACCATCTGGCAAAGCTGTTACATACTTTCTATCTTTTTAAATATTTGACCGTAAAGATAAACACTACACAAGCATAAAGTAACATCCAAAGATCATGAATATGTGGATAACTCAAGTCAGATAGAACCTTAAAACCCCAAATTCACAACTGGCCAGAGATCACCACTAAACTTGTTCTCATTGTGTCTCCAGGATGAAGAGTGGGACATTAACACCAATCACTGGCTGAAAACTGGTCAAATGTGTCTGTTGCTGGTAGGTTTGTCTGCTGTACCAGCTACCTCAGCAGGTAACCAATCATTTGGACCATTCTATCAGGCTTCATGACTGGTAAACAAGTGGAAGTGGCCAGCGCATTTTGGGATTCACCAGGCACCGTGGCCTACATACAAAAAAAAGTTAGTTTCCTTCCTTCCTTTAAAAGTTAGTTTCCTTGCCTACGAGGCTGCTTTGATCCAGGTTGTTTTGGTATCATCTGAATCATCAGCATATTGTGAAACAGATTTTTCTGTTCAAACATTGATATGGTGCTTATGAAACCAGGTTGAACTGGTTTATATATGATTTCCTACAAATTAAGACTTCATTAGGCTGCATATTTTAATTTAAAAATCATTACTGCAGCTACTTGAAGTGAAACTAAGTTAATCTTCCCAACCGTAATATACTGTATATCCTCGTGCCGAAATGAGAATGTGTTTTTATTAAGCAGTCACTTTAAATATGCTACATGGAGGATTTTCTTATCATCCTCCTGCCCCTCCCCTCCTTCTTTCTCTCTCTCTTTCTCTCTCTCGATTCAATATTAATTCGATTTAATCTTCTATTTAATTCAGGAACTCTCTCTGGAGTCTACTTTTCTTTGATCCTCTCCTCTCCTTCCCCTCCTTCTCTTCTTCACTGTCCCCCCCTCCCCCTTCGATCCATCCTTTTCAGGTTTTCATCCTCTTTTCAATCTCATCATCATTTCGATCCCTCTCTCACTCTCTCTCTTCTCCAAAGTTATTGAAGATGTTGAAATGCACGATGCTCGCTTGGTGAGCCTACATTTGGGATGAGAAAAGGGGTGAAGAAGAGAGGAGAGGAGGAAGAAGTTCAGAGAGGGAAAGGGTGAGCAAGAAGATGAAGGAGGAAATGGGGTAGAGAGAGGAGAGAGGGGAGGAAAAGAGAGGAGAGAGGGTATTTCAGAAGAAAGGATGACATGGGGAGGAAGGGGAGGAGAGAGCAATGAGAGGCACAGAGGGGAGGGAGAAACAAGAAGTTGATAAGACTGAGAAGAGAGAGAGGGAGAGGAGGAGACGGCAGCTTACTCAGATTGCTGATATTTCTCTGAGTTACATCATTCACTTGGCCCCCCTGTTAGCATACCAGCGAGCGAGCATTAGCCCCTCTCCTTGGGAAAACCAGTAAATCTCGACGGAGCTTAATTGCAAACCACAACGCGGAGACGTGTTTAAAATTTTAGCGAGCAATCTTATCTTGCGTTCAGACTCATCAAAGTTTATTTCAAAATCTTTTACTGCCCGTCATGAAGCGGAGTGAAAATTGGTAGGACCAGCGAAATTTTGTGTACAGTGCGGTAAAGTAAGTTGACCTCGCATAGCTCAAAATAAGCCAGTGAATAAATGCCAACGTGTGAATAAAAATCACTTTTCTCATTTTCTCTTATTTAGGTGTATGTCTTTGGGGCTACACGACTCCCTTGAGCTCCCTCTCTGACAGGATCCTCCTCTCCTTGCTTCCCTCTCTCTCTCTATATATATATATTTATATACTCATCTCTTTAACTAGCATTACCCCTGTTCTTTTTCACTCAACACTAGCTTGTTTTCTTAAGCAAGCGTCAGCCATATGCTCTGTGAATCTCAGCACTTATCTCTGTAGGCTCATTACAAGCCAACCACAATCGCTGGACCCATAATCCACTCCTGAAGCCAAATGACACCCCTGATGATTGGACAATGACCCACTACAGTTAATTAACACTCTCGCTGATTGGCTGTTTTCTCTTTTTTCTCATTAGTCGAAGGTAACCTATGTGGGATTTTCCCTTAATATATCGTAGTCAAATGAATTGTGATAACAGCCATCAGCACAACATTAGGCGCTGCGTTCTACAGGCTCTCTATGGAGCCTCAATGCTCATTTTACTTTTCTATCAGCAGATTTCATTACAGTCCCTTCCTCGCTGCTCCTCGCAGCTTTTGATGTGTCCGCTGGAGGGGATTTCTTAGATATGGTGGGAAATTGAGCCCAAGAACTCCAAGACTGGGCCAAATAAAACCAAGAAGCAGATCATTTGATTAATGTAATTTGACTACTTTCAATTACATTTGGATCACTAGGGCGCTAGCTGCAAGTGAGTGATTCTGGGGGAGCTGCAATGACAGCTGGGAGGGAGGGATGTACACTTCCTACACAATCAAGATCACAAACACACACACACACAGAAACACTCACGCACACACACAGCCACCCACACGCACGCACACACAACACCCGCATTTTTTTTTTACAGTTTTCTGCGTAAGGATTTTACTGTTATTGCCTTGATTGCAGTTTATTTTATTTCCCCCTCTAGTTTTACTGCTAGAACTAGGGCATCCACCCTCTCGCTCACTCTCTATCTCTCCCTCTCACTCTCTCAAACACACACACACACACACATTAGCCTCAAGCTCAAACCAAAATACACCTGGCGAGAGAGGCACACACACACACACACACACACACACACACACTCACGCGTGCACACACACACAGAAAGAGACAAAGAGGAGAGAGAAAGGAAAAGAGAAAGGCAGAGAGAGAGAGAGAGAGAGAGAGGGAGAGAGACAGGGAGAGAAAGGGGGTTGAGGGCTGCCTGGGAATTGAGGTCAGGGAGATGAGGGGAGAGGGAAACAGAAGGTCTCTCTCTCTCACTCACACACGCCGGCACACACACACACACACAGAGAACGTTCATGAAGCGTATACACGTTTCTTGTACTTCTCACACACATTAGCCTCAAGCTCAACATAGCATACACCTGGTGAGAGAGAGAGAAAGAGAGAGAGAGAGAGTGAGAGAGAGACAGAGAGAGAGAGACAGAGAGAGAGGGGGAGAGAGAGAGGGGGACAGAGAGAGAGCAGTAGATGTTGTGGGCATGCCTGTGAATTGAGGTCATGCAGAGAGAGACAGTGGTAGAGACAATAGGCAGGATGGAGAGGACAGGAGAGGAGAGGAGAGGAGAGGAGAGGAGAGGAGAGGAGAGGAGAGGAGAGGAGAGGAGAGGAGAGGAGAGGAGAATATAAATGTAGTAAAGGTTGTCAAAAGCTCATGACTGCAGGTAGATTTCTTAAAATGTACGAACAGCCGGCAAAAGACCTCCTGCACATTATAAGCAGAAAAAAGATCAAGATAGCAGTGTTCCCTCTGCAGTTTTATGCAGCAATTGAGTTTCAGTCAGGAACACTCTTGTCATAAGTTAAAACCATTACTGCACAAATGGTTATACAGCGGTATTTGCCGGTACAGGTTCAGCTCCCCGTATGAATCCAAGCAGCATGCTAAAGATTCAGCTGGGAGCGCAATCAAATCCCCCCTAGGGGTTTGCAGAGCCGAACCCAGCACACACATACCACTGAGATGTGGAATATAATACGTAATTTCAAGAGACAAGCCTACAGAAACATAATCATAAGTGTATTTGATTAATAAGGACCCAGAACAGGAGGAGGCTGGGGTGGTGGAGGGGGGAAAGCAGCACAGCCAGGCAACAGAAGCATGTGGCAGGTAGGAACCGCAGGGAAGAATGAGGAGCTGACGGCTTAAATGGACAACCATGTTTGCAGTGCCAAACTTGACTGGTGTTTGTTTGCAAAGTTATTGAACATAGTTTTGAATATTAACAGGCAGATGTGTTCCTAAACCTAAAGTTGTCATTACCACTCTTAGTATAAAAAACGACTAATTACCCACAGTCAGGGGATTGACAAGGCATGCAATTTTGTGTTCAATTCGTATTCTTCCAACAAAATACTGCAAAAGTAAGTGATGGTCTTGACAATATGATGTTAAAGTGAAGACATTCAGCAAAGTATGGAGAGAGCTGAGCATACAAACAGCTGGAGATAAAAAGAGTCCTCTTGCACACCCACAAATATTCTGAAAGCCGGCATGTTGAAGAGAGAGGGATCAAAGATATGCGCAGGAAAGACGGAGGCGTGAGAGAGCAGAATGTCAAAAAATTAACAATAAATGCTAGAAAGCCGTATGCAGAGGTGTCAGTGAACTGCTGAATACTGGGGGGGGGGGGGGGGGGGGGGGGGGGGGGGGATAACATCCGCACCTTGCTTGGAGTCAACAAACATAGAAAACACGCAGCTACTTCAAATGCAGAGAGGACGGCATTGCAGCTACTTCAACACTGCTAACTTTCAAGTGTATACTTGAACAAATTTCACTTAGAAAGACTTAGTGTGGAGGTGTGTGTGTGTGTGTGTGAATACATACATGTGGATGTAATTGTGTGTGTGCATGTGTGAGGCTCCAGCAGCATTCTGTCTTGTTAAGCTTGTTTTTTTTTCTGTCTTGTTAAGCTTGTTCTCGCCTCTCTCGCTCTCCCTCTCTCTCTCACACACACACACAATTTATCCTTCTCTTCCTGCAGCCTTCTCTCCTTCACACACAATAGATCCATTCCTCCTCTTCGTGCCTCTTCTCCTCTCTTCCTGTCTTCTCCACTCTGCTTCACTCTTCTCTTCTCCTCTGCCCTCCCCTCTTTCTTCGGCCTGTGTAAACTCCACTGGAAAAGAGAAGAGAGGAGCCTACACACAGGCGTTTGACATGAAAACACAGCTAAATTCCGATAGAGAGTCGGTGAACGGG
>NC_136015.1:15459609-15472109 GCF_048128805.1 Centroberyx gerrardi
CTCCTCTCTTCTCCGCTTCTCTCCTCTCCTCTCGAGCAACGTGTTAACAATACGGCGATGTTTTTACTGAAGATTGCCATTAATGTTTAAATGTGTAAATCAAAGCACTTCCTCGCCCTTCCTCTCTCTCCTCGTCTCTCGTGAGTATACTGTACTGTGGCCTATCTCTCACTCTCTTTTTCTTCTTCCATCTCTTCCTCTTTTCCCTCTCCTGAGTATACCAGGCTCTGTTCTCTCATCCCTCTCTCTACATTATCCGTTGCTCGTTCTCTCTCTCGTCCCTCTCTTCTGTCTCTCCAGCCAGTTTATTTCATATTGTTGTATATTCCAGCGATGAACTGCATTAACCTCCTCCACCTCCTCCCACTCTCCTCTTTTCTGCTCTCACATTCAAAAATGCTTAAGTGGCATGACTGTCAACATTTGATAATATTGCCAAAGCAGTATACATTCCACCGTAGAGCAATCACATCCAAAACCCTCCTCTCTCTCCTCCTCTCATTCTTATACATTTTTTCATCTCTGTTTTAACCATAAACATAAAATTAATGTAAGTGCATTTCAATGCAAGATTTTGTGCAAGCAAAACTAAAGTTAGTAATCACTGAACTTTCACTGAATGAATTTTCAGAGTTTACAAGGCAGGGAGTCCCAGGGTCTGTGTGTGTGTGTGTGTGTGTGTGTGTGTGTGTGTGTTATATCACAGCAAATGGGTTGAGAAAAAATCAGAGTAACTGCATAACTGCATGAGGTCAGCAAGATTGACTCAGACACACAAACTATCTGTTTTTCTCTCTGCCTCTCACACACTCCTACACACTCACACACACGCACAAATAGTGGGAGAGGAAGCAGCTTTTTACCTTGGAGACATAGAAGGGGAGAACAGAGAGCGGGAGAGAGAGAGAGAGAGAGAGAGAGAGAGAGAGAGAGAGACAGAGAGACAGAGAGACAGAGAGACAGAGAGAGAGAGAGAGAGTTAGCAATGGGTCTGAAACAAAGAGAGAGAGAGGGGGAGAAAGACAGACACTGAGGAAGAGAGCAAGATGAATATTTCTCTTCCATCTCTCTCTCCTTTCATGTTTGCAGCAGTTTTCTGAGGATAGACTGTCTGAAATTGAAACACACACACACACACACACACACACACACACAGACAGACATACACAAACCTACTGTGCACAGAGAAAAACACGTGCGCGCGCTCACACGTAAAATGATCTGTAGATCTTCATTTCAAACACATCGCCTCCTTAGTAAATTTAATTAAAATGAAATATTTTGTATTTAATTAATAATAATATATTAATTTAATAAGCAAATCAAAACAAGAAACAGAATAATTGAAACTGGGGTTTTTTTAGATAAAGTGACTTTTAGTGAGTTGAAACAAAGAAAGATGCGCTGAATAAAGGAATTATTCAAATTAAATTAATTTTTATAGACTGAAAAGATTACAATAAAATGATTCAGAAAAAAATAGATTATGACGAGAAGTGAAGAGAAGGAGATTGAAATTAAACTAAGGAATCACACTTCAGAATAAAAGCGTATTTGATCACTGCATTAATGACAAAAAGAATTTGATCACAATAAAATGTGAGAAAGATATAAGACTATTCCATTTCATTTCATTAGCAAACGTGCCTCTGAAAAGGGAGTAAGATTATGATAGAATGTGGTTTCAGTTAGATTACAATAGAGAAAAACAAATGAAACAGGGCTTATGGAAAAACAGATTGATCTGTCTGTTTTAGTGAGATGAGATAGAGGGAGATGGGCTGAGGAGAACACTTAAATCAAATTAGTGGCCCTGTTTCTCGATTGAAGAATATCCCTGTTGTCAGAATTTATGAAAACCTATCAGCTCCACTGACTCCAGTCATTTTCATGTTTTAACTCTCCCACTTTGTTATTTTGTGTCTTGTGCTTTGTTTTGCTGCCTTGTGTTTTATTTTGTTGCATACTGTATTACATCATCTTGATTTATGATTGATTGTTGATCAGCTAGATCTAGGTAGGTTAGTCCTTTGAGACATGCTTGAGATGAAAGGTTAGCCAATAGAAATAAATGAACTTGACTTGAAATTAACTTAAATTCACTTGGAAGTTCGCATGGAAGTCCTTTATGTGCAGAGTGAGTTTCATGACCCTAGGACCAATGAAACACACATGCACACAGAAATCACACTCACACAGCCACACACACACACACACACTAGATGAAAGTAAAACAACTCATCTGGTCAGCACAACTTTGCCCCTCAGGAAAGATGCTGTGTGTGTGTATGTGTGTGTATGCGTGTGTGTGCATCACACCTTAAACTAGGCTAGCTGATACCCGAGGGTCTAACACTGCAATCACACACACACACACACACACAGGGAAATGTTTCATTTCCTCCATCAGGACTGCTAAACTGCCAGCGAGTGTAGCACGTCTTATTTCATTAGGATTCCATATTCTGCTACATTTCATATCTTATATGATTGTAAATCACTTCTATATGCATTGGTTTTCTTCCTCTATAGTTTCCATAAAGTTCAAAGCAAATCTGAATATGGTGAGAATTTAACCCTAACCGTAGTGGAAAGCAA
Source organism: Centroberyx gerrardi (assembly GCF_048128805.1). Lineage (NCBI taxonomy): Eukaryota > Metazoa > Chordata > Actinopteri > Beryciformes > Berycidae > Centroberyx > Centroberyx gerrardi. Next base: position 15,462,208 of record NC_136015.1, read on the forward strand.
TCCTCCCTCCAGCTATTTTTAAGGATGTGGCTGTCAGGTTGAATCAGCATTCAGTACATCATGGAGCGGACAGGCCTCTATTCTACTTCAATATTACTTGTAGGTCAACCCCAACCTCCCCACACCTTTCAAACTGCGTTCATTATGTTAGACTACCATCGCATGACAAATACCAGAGCTTCAATGTGACCAATTTCAACAAAGCACAAATTTGTTCCACTTTTACACCAAAATCATTCAGCTCTCATAAACACGACTTACATTTGGCTGTATTAGCATAGAACAGAATGAATTAACAGCACTAACACCATTGAAATGGATCAGAACCTGAGATAAAAGAGGAGACTGATCAGTGCACTTAGAGCAACATCAAGAGACGTTTTTCAAAGCAAAGTGACTTTTATCATTTTCTAAAAGATGCCACCCTCCCCAGGTCGACTCCACTACAGCCGCCAGCTTCTTGTCCCCTTCTATCCAGCTGTATTGGCAGGCTGCTAGCAAAACAACAGCATGCACATTTCACCGTAAAATATCTTGCTGACTAGATTACAATGAAAGCGTAACAAAGCACATGTCGCTGTTGTCATTAATGCGAATTTTGCTAGCATCTTGAGAGTCATGCTGGACACCACACAGCATGCGTGTCATTCTTTCACAGCTTGATTGTCATCATAGTCTGTACACCCGCCACAAAGCACGCTCTCCATTCCACCATTTAGCTTGTCTATTTGAATATTTCTTCCATTTTGCCAAACGGCCCTCTATGTCTCTTTACTATATTTGTTCACTGCATGGATCGTGGATTGTTATCGTCTGTTAGATGAAGTCAGGACCGGTCAGGCGCAGTTCAGCTTGGAATTTGAGTGAAGGGTGAATAGGTAGGAGAGAGCCGTTACTCCTGTTTCACCTCTGCAAACCAATGTCTTGCATTGAAGGCATGTTTGAAAATGTTCAGATCTCTGCGTCAGAGTGCAGGGTCACCCACAGCGCTGCGCACCTTGTTCAAGGGCACTTTGTTAGGGTCGGTAGGTGTTGTAGGAGTTTGTACCAGCCACCCTCCAGGTCACAGCTGGAATACACCCTGCAGTCAGTGGCAGATCAAACTAGCAACCTTTCTGTCTCACTACCTCCAGGCCAAACTCTGTTTCTGTGAAAAATATATCATGCATGGTGTCTCACAATATGTAGAAGATAGCTTATCTAAGTAGAGATGTTGGATAGTCCTTGAAATATAACACTTGATCTTAATGTGTTTTTTAATGAAAGCAGCTATGGTGAGTTAAAGATCTTTTGGATCGATGATGTAAGGAGGCAGCAACAAGGCAGCAGGGGAGCGAGTCGTGACTAAGAGATATACACACATATACAGATACACACACACACACATATACAGATACACACACACAAATAGAAAAGTATACACCCACGCAAACACACACACAAGCAGCTATGAACACAGGCACAGACACATCACCACAAATACAGTGTCATATGCACACACATAAGGATATACACACACAGTCGTCACCAAATCCAAAATATTATACTTTATAATCTTTACAGGAGGAGCGTAGAGCAGAGGAGAAGAGAGGGGAGGGGCTGAGAGATAGAGCAGAGCCAGTGAGAAGGGGAGTTAAGATGGTGGCAGATTGGTTCGAGAGGCCGCATAATGAAAAGGTTCAGTTCCCAATATTGTCAAAGTGCCTTTGAGCAATGGCACCTAGCTCCTCTTACTAAATGTGCCAACCTGGTGAAAGGATGAGCATTGATAACTAGCTAACTTAATTCACACCTATGCATTTCTGAGTTCATCCAATTGGATTTCAAATAGCTTTCATCAGCCCTATGTGTCATGGAATTAACTTGGCCTATAGAGGATCGTGTGAAACTTCAGCTGCAGTAAGACACATGAAAAAACTCCCAAATCAAAGTTAAGAGGTTTCCATATCACATCAGGTATATACATGGTTTTGTCTAGCCTTATTCAGTTGTACCCCCCACTGCAGAAAATTCAACCCCGCTGCAGTTAAAATGTAAATGAGGCTACATTTAACAATCAATCATTTGGCCTTATTGCCCGTCCAAAACAAACAAATATATCACCACACCATCCATAACTGAAGACTTGTGTTTCATGACATTGGCTATAGGTAACACGACTCCGCTTCATTACTTAGCCTTGTGTATCAATCCATTATTCAAGTCAAACCAGCGGTATGTAGTGTGTTAAATGTGTTTAAAAGTCCTTAGTTCCTTTCCACCCATGAAGAGAAGCCTAGCTGCGCAGCTGAACAGCATAATCCAACTATAATGAAGACTCCTAATTAGTAGTGTGTGCGTGTGTGTGTGTTGATGTGAGCTCGTCAAGAGGCGGGTGGTGTGATTCCAGTTGTCGGGGGGTAAGTGAGTGTGAATCAACCCTGCCGACATCACACAGACTCACACACAAAGACGCATACACACACACAAAGCACACTCCAAGACCACATTAAGCTGTAAATGCCACTTATTGCACTAATCATTGTTCTCAGTGCCATGAGCCACATTGAGCGAGGGAGAGGGAGAAAGTTAGTGTGTGTGTGTGAGAGAGAGAGATGGCTTGGTAGAATGGTGTGAGTGACAAATAGAGAATGTTTATGTTTATGAGTGTTTAGTGTGTATAGTATGGGAGTATATGCGTGTAAAATGCGTTGGAGGGAGTGATGACATATCAGCTTGTGTGTATGTGTGTGTGTGCGTGTGTGTGTGACTGTGTGTGTCTGGCAGTATGTGAGAACATTTTGCTGACTCATCTGGCCCATTTAATTTACTCCATGTCCCCAGGAAACAGCTGCTGTGACATCGTAACCTTGAGTAAACTTGATTGGCTCGCAGGGCCATTTAGAGGCACAGAGGTAGCCAATGAGATGTGACAGCTAAATGAACTTCCTGTGTTAAACTTAAACAGGGTCTCTACAATGATCAGCATGGAAAGAGGTCTACAAACACACACACACACACACATGCAAATTTGCACACTCACACAGCAATGACTAGTAGAAAAGTGCAATAAATGTGGCTAACATTGTGGTCTATAAGAAACTAGATTATGACAAATCATTGTTCATTATAATTTCCTCTCTCCATTGTCTGCAATAGTTATTTAAAAGTGTTTTTTTCATGAGTTCTTTCCTGGATATTTATAAGCGCAGATAGCACTTTTTCACTGCCAATTTAAATTCCAGGTAGTAAACTTTAACTATGGGCTGATACTGAGTATGTGTCCAATTCATTACTTTTATTGACTTGTATAGGACTAAAACCATTAGTGCATTAGAGAGATCTACCATCCTTCTGTGTGAAAAAGGCAGAAAATGAAGTTGCTTTGGTTTGTTTTCTAATAAGTCACATGACTATCTGATCTGATTTTAGTACTGTGAAATTCTCCAATATTAATACTCCACTTTAGTCTACTATTAGATCCATATCTGATACCAGCATCCATATCAGTGTAACTCTAAAACCATTTATATGAGCCAGTGTGGAGATATGACTTCTGACACCATGCACAGTTTGGAAAGAAAATTATTGTACTGAACAGTCCATGTGCCTTGCATAGTGCTTCAAATATGTCCTATTATATCCCACATTGCTATCAATATAAGTGCATCTATAATAACAAAATTTAAAGATGTCCCTTAGCAATTGGCGGCAAAAGCTATTTCACTCTTTACTCTTTTGTACGACCCAAAAACCACCGGCTGAATATGTGACAAGGACTGAATAGGCGACCTGGGTGCAATTTTCCACAGACATGTCGAGCATGTCTTACAACAACCAAGCAAAGTAACAGATGACAGTGAAATTCATCACATCCCATCACTACTCTCCCTTACATAAGCAATGATAAAACAAGCACATTTTGGTATACTAGCCGTTGATTTGTCCTGTTGTAGGTTTACTAGCATGGCCTGATTTCCAGTGATTTTCGCCACAGTCAAAATAGTCCGCATAATTCAAGTTATTTCTGAAGAAAGAGTATGAGCAAATGACACCGACACTTTGGAGACGGAAGGTGGAAAGGAGGAGCACAAACATTCAAAACTCAGATAATCTGCTAGTCGAATTCCATTGAAATCAAGTTGAATATAATATTATAGCCATAATACCCAAGAGGGCGTTGTTTACTGTTGTGACGGGTACACTATTATGGGAATGCAACAGTTACAAGGTGGCAGCACCAAAATACCTATAATCACAGTAAAGAATGCAATTGTGGGCATTATTCCATTAACATAATAGTTACCAATGCATGGGTACTGACTGAAAAGTTTTTTTTCAAAATAATATACAAAGAAAAGTATCAATTTTGTTGACAGTGCCATATTGACTTCTGAACAACATTACATTATATCAACAGGCTATACCACAAGTGACCATGAACAAGAAAATGTCTCACCTGCCTTCAGAAGAACAGGCAAGGTATTTTAAAAAGACTTGGATGTGACCCTTACTCTGCCACCAACATGGCTAACACCCCTAAAGTCTGCAGATAAACTCCCCAATCTGTCGTCCCATGATATATACATAACCCACTACACCTTATTCCCAACCTGCCCCTGAAACCCTTGAGGCTACAAAAGTACCGATGCTTTTCAGAATTTTACTTCAGGGCGGGTGAAACTATCCAAATGTACTTCATCTTCAAGAGAAAAACCTGGCAGGTAAGGTAACGATACGTTTATCACCCCCTCCATGATTATCACAACCAACAGCACCACACGACAGGCATTTTAATTGGTACTCAGTAAGTAAAGTGCATTTTTTTTAATATAATAGTGATGGTAGGCCCTTTCTTTCATTAACTGTGAGCGTTTTTGGGACTCAAACTGAGAGTCAGTGTGGCGGCGTCAACAGAACAGTTACATCACTGCAAGTCACAGATAAATAAGAACAGAAGAAAACAAGAACGATTGCTAATTGGCCCCCTGTTTAGCACAAGAGTCGGCATAGCAACCAATAACGCACAGCTAGCTGTGAGAATTATTGCCATGATCCGATAAAAATATAGCATATAAAAAGACCAATAAAATATAATGTTACAGGGCATTCTGGTGAATCTATGATGCACACCATGTTTTTGAAAAGTCACAGGTTCGATCCTAATCAGTAAAGCAAAAATGCCTTAAATAATGTTCAAGAATGTGTTTTTACTGGACGTACAATAGCAATCTCTTGAGCCAAAATGAATTCTAAAACATAGATGATGTAGCTATTTCATTGCTCTATTCTAAAAAGTTCTCAGATAAAATAGCAAATGTATAAACTTGGCTAAAATCCTTTCAATAGGAGAGAGAGAAAAAGATAGCCTACAGAGAGAGAAATGGGAGAGAGATAGGAAAGAGAGAGAGAATAGGGAGAAAGAGAGGTGGGGAGAAAGAAATGGAAAGAGAAATGGGGTGAGGGAAAGACGGAAGAGAGGCAGACAGGAAGAAAGAACAGTGGTGAGAGAGACAGAGATGGGGGAAAGACAGACAAGAGATAGGGAGGGGGAGGGAGAGGGAGAGACAGACAGACAGCAAGAGCAATGGACAGAGAAAGAGGGGGAGTAAAATAGGAAAGAGAGACAGAGAAAAAATGAGAGACAAAGAAAACCAGAGAGAGAGAGAGGGAGAGACAGAGAGAGCCTTATCAGTGTATTGCAGGAGGCATAAGATGTAACTGGGGAGTCTGTGTGTGTGTGTGTGTGTGTGTGTGTGTGTGTGTGTGTGTGTGTGTGTGTGTGTGTGTGTGTGTGTGTGTTATTGAAGTGACTTTGGTCAAGTTTAAAACTGGACTGTCCAGTCGACAGATGGACAGAGAGAGAAACAGCAGCATCAAATCTGTCTGTTGGTTAAACTGTCTATATGGCTCTGGTATGAGAAAATACAGTATTTATAAGGCTGTGTAAATTTTAGGTATATTTATGCATGTTCTTGACGCGTTTGACAAAGCTTTTTGGCACTTTAAATGCATCACTGCATACAGAAGAAGAAGAAGAAGAAGAAGAAGAAGAAGAAGAAGAAGAAGAAGAAGAAGAAGAAGAAGAAGAAGAAGAATATTAGTAGTAGAATGATTATTATTAGTAGTAGTAGTATGAGAATATACTGCAAGCACTCTCAGTTACTATCACTGTTTTCATGAATTACCAAGGCGCATGCGTTTATCCTGAATGTAGTGTAAGTACATATGGAAAAAAAAAGGAAAAATTAGCAGGAAAGATAAGCAGGCTAAGTAGCTCCCTGGATACCAATGACTGGCATTACAAACAAAACCACTTAAAGGGAATTACAGACAAGGCTGAGATGCCTCTTGACAAATCGGTTTGGTCGGGAATACCTGTTGCATGGATATACCACTAGAAAGCAGCAGCAATGGTAAACAGTACGCTGGCAGGCTACAACCTGATAGATTCCCATCCAAACCACACATTTTTAGATCAGCAGTAAACTGAATCCAGACCCAATCTGGTCTGCCAATGCAATGCAACAAACCTTTTAAAATGCTGAAATAGCAGGCCAGGACTAAATGACAAAGTGTCTGTCTGCGGCGCTGGACGTTACCTGAAAGCACCTTCACTTGTCTGACAGAGTGATTGCACAAGCACACCGACTCTCGTTCTTTGACTCCGACTTCTTTCTTACAGCAGATAACCAGTCAACCTATGTGCTTCTTATCTGCTGTGTTTGGTGTTGGTATCTCCCCAGAGACTTAGCAACTGTCACACAAATATAACCCTCTGTCTCTCTGGTTTAACATCGCATGCACCTCTTTGTCTGTCTCGCTTTTCCTCCTCCCTCCCTCTGTCTCTCTCTGCTTGCGTCTCTCTTTTAAGATCAAGTTATCTCCTTTCTCTCTGTCCGTTTGTCTGTCTCTCTGAGTGCGAGTGTGTGTCTGTCGGTTAAAGCGTCTGTGTTTCAGTCGGCGTCTATGTTCAAGAAGTGGAGTGAAAACAAATCACTTCAAATCCCCTCGCCAAGTTACTGTGTGTGTGTGTGTGTGTGTGTGTGTGTGTGCGTGTGTCTCCCAGGACAATTTGCAGTGATGTTGTTGTCAGAGTGGAGAAATAGCATTAGAGCTTTTTAAACATCAGCCGTCTGTCGCAGTTTACACACATACACACACACACACACACACACACACATGCACAGAGTGTCAGCTAACAGCAATGTAGTGTCACACAGTTAGAAAACATTGTTTGTCTCTTAGTCAAGTATAGTCCCCTGGTATACCAAATACGAGTGTGTGTGTGTGTGTGTGTGTGTGTGTGATAGAGAGAAATAGGGTGTATGTGAGCAAGAGAGATATAGTCTATCTGTGTGTGTATATATTTGTATGCATTTATGGATCATCCAACTCAGAAAACAGCGACCCAAAGCTGCCACACACAACCCCATTTAATACCAAGAGCTTAGAATCACACTCACTCACACACCCACACACACTGTGGTTCCCACAGGCAGGTAAAAGCCACAAAGGACAACAACAACCTTCAAAATGTTAAGTATTGGAATTGGTATTGAAAAACGCCCAATGAGCCGCAATAGAAAATAGATACTCTGCGATCAATTCAGTTCAATTCAGTTAAGTTCCTGACTTTTGTTTGCCACGTCATTCTCTCTCTCTCTCTCTCTCTCGCTCTCTCTCTCTCTCTCACTCTGTCTGTGCTTCTCTCCTGTCTCTCCTGTCTCATGTAGCGGTGGTTGGCAGAGTGGATTCCCCTGCCTCTTCACCCACCCAAGTGGTATCCAAATAGACCTGCTGGCCTGCACATTCCTGTCTACTCAGTTTTTCCTCTCAGAAGAGAAGAGAAGAGAAGAGAAGAGAAGAGAAGAGAAGAGAAGAGAAGAGAAGAGAAGAGAAGAGAGTGGAGCTGTACTATCTCACCAGGCAGATTTTCCCATTGGCCCGGGCCCTGTTTGTTTTCTAAAAGCATCTTAGAACTAAAAATCCAATCCTCTATGAATCACAAAAGACCTCTATGAAAGATAAAAGTCAGCCAGCCAGTCATTCATTCAGTCAGTCATCCATTGACTCAGCCAGTCAGCCAGTAAATGAATCAGTTCCTGAATCCATCCTTCACTCCAGCCTTTTCCTCACACCTGTGCTGCCCCCTCTAAAGCCCTTTTCTCCCCCGGCCGTTCGGAGACATCCAGCTAATTGCTGCGATAAAGAGCTTAGCAAAGGGATCACTATATATTAGCAGTGCTTTGTGTATAGACACTAGTCCAGGTCCTAAGGATCCCTTACAGCTGTCAGAAAGCCAGTGAAGCAAGATGGCCATAGATGTTAAGTGCAGGATCATACTGTATATTAACTGCAGCTCTACACACACTGTATAAGCAGACGTAGAGTGCTTTTAAAAGCCTGGTATTTATATTTAAATCTCCTAGTTTTATTTGAGGGCCTTTTTTAGGCATGTAAGAGCAATTACTTTAACGAGACCTATAATTTACAGTATATAGTTATTTTGAGTTTAATTTATAGTTGATAATAGCTTTTTTGATATCATTACAAACAATGACATCTACAAAGTGTGTGACAATAACCCATGAAAATATTTGCAAGAGCCACCCCAAAAAAGGTGTAAACCCGTCCATCTCCCATATAAAAAAGTGACTCAGTGTTCAGGTGGTGAAAGTGGTAAAAAGATATGGCCCAAAAATATATGGCTATATTGCTGATATTACTGTAAAGGAAAAAAAAATCACCCTAAAATAGATCTGTTGCACCCCTAGAGAAGAATAAAAAAAACAAAAAAGGATTTCAACTTGTTTTACAGAGAGTGGGCAGCATTATAAGCATTGTGCATGGCTATGTTCCTGTTTTTTAAGTGCAATGTGCCAGGTTCCATCTGTGTTCAGTCACTAATGACTATGCAAGGTTTTGCACACAGTTGCTTATTTTTATTTTGGAACCATTGAAATTTAGCAGTTTTCTCATCTCTCCTGTGACAGTGCACAGGCCACGCTGCATAATGATGGAGTGCAACGGTTTTGGCTTTCCATTCACTTCACCTTGCTGTTGTGAGAAGTGTGTGTGCATATGTGTGTGTGCGAGTGTGTCTCAGTGCAAGCTTGTGTAAAGGAACAATTAAACAGCTGTAAGCCTAGAGGAAAAAAAAGACAAGGACTGTTGTGGTCGAGAAATCACAGGCACAGACAGACACACACACACACACACACACACACACACACAGAGCGACAGAATGGGAAGTAATGGAGTGAGGAGAGAACGCTGCTGTCTGACATGAAAATCAACACAGCGTGACATGGCCATTACACACACACACACACACACACACACACACACACACACACACACACAGATCAATAGACAACTGCTTAGACCCCAGGCAAAGTACTACAAACACATGGACATATATAAACACACACACATATACATACATACTCCCACTACACACACACACACATACAGAGATGCATATAATGGATATACATCTAATGGATATATATTCCAGTGATTAAACACTGTGTATGATTCATTCATGATTCATTACTAGAACTATGCGTGCAGGTGGTGTGCAGCATTTTATAAATCTGATAATAAATGTGTGTATGCATGTTTTGGCTTTTTTTTATATATATATATATATATATATACAGCTTTTTAGTGGAGGCTGCACACACAAAAGATTATGCATGACACCCGTGATCATTTACATTTCATTCAATATTCAGTGTGAACCCAGCCATCAGAGAGACACAGCAGTCACTACAAGTAGCCTGTGAAGAGTAGGCGTGTGTGTGTGTGTGTGTGTGTGTGTGTGTGTGTGTGTGTGTGTGTGTGTGTGTGTGTGTGTGTTTGTGTGTGAAGGGAGGGGTCTCTTATTGTGCAGGAAAATGTCACTTATTTTCAGAAGT